>NW_027142975.1:90000-100993 GCF_026170545.1 Melanerpes formicivorus | reverse complement strand
AACCCGACTCCGAGAAGCCCCGGGCCCGGCGCGCCGGGGGGCCGCTACCGGCCTCACACCGTCCGCGGGCTGCGGCCTCGATCACAAGGACTTGGGTCCCCCGAGAGCGCCGCCGGGGAGGGGGGCTTCTGTACGCCACATGTCCCGCGCCCCACCGCGGGGCGGGGATTCGGCGCTGGGCTCTTCCCTCTTCACTCGCCGTTACTGAGGGAATCCTCGTTAGTTTCTTTTCCTCCGCTGACTAATATGCTTAAATTCAGCGGGTCGCCACGTCTGATCTGAGGTCGCAAGCCCAACGACGAGCCACCGACGGCCCGACGCCGCGCGCGCGCGCAGCGCCCGGCCGGCCGGCACCGCGGCGCGAGAACGGCTCCCCCCCCCACGCACACACCCCGCGCGGGGTGGGGGTGGGGGGCGGCCGGCTCGCCCCGCAGACGCGGCCGCGGGACGGCGAGCGCGGCGTCTCGCCGGCTTCCGCCCCCCGCGACGCACGCGCGACCGCGGGGGACGAAGGGCCCCAGCCCGGAGGAGGCCCGAACGCGACACCGCGGCGGGTGACGCGCCTCTCGGCCCGGGAGACGGCCCGCCGGGGGTCGACGCCGAACGGCGACACGCAGGAGAACCCCGGGGAGGCGAGAGCGAGGAAGAACGAGGGGAACGGGAACCCCCGCCGCCCACGGCAGACGCGCGCGCGGACGCGGCAGCACGGCACGGTACCCCCGCGGTACCCACCCGCAGACAGCCGCGCCCGCGCGGGAGTGCCGGGGGGGGCGAGGCCCGCGCCTCCTCCCCCAACCGGGCTCTCGTCTCCCCCAACGCCCCACCGGGCGTCGCTGGACCAACGGGGAACCCCTGCCGGCGAAGCCCCGGCGGGACGAACTCCGCGAGAGCGGGCGCTCCGGGAGCGGGGAGCTACGGAGCGCTCCCCGAGTCTGCACTTAGGGGGACGAAGGCCCCTCCCCGCCCGGGGGAGAGCCTGCGAGGCGACCCCAGCCGCGCCGCTCGGCGGGCACCGAGGCGGCGATTGATCGTCAAGCGACGCTCAGACAGGCGTAGCCCCGGGAGGAACCCGGGGCCGCAAGTGCGTTCGAAGTGTCGATGATCAATGTGTCCTGCAATTCACATTAATTCTCGCAGCTAGCTGCGTTCTTCATCGACGCACGAGCCGAGTGATCCACCGCTAAGAGTTGTCTGGCTTTTCGGCACCGCCCCGCCAGCGCGGAGGGGCCGGGACCGCTCGCAAAGGAGCGGCCCCTCGGAGAGCGCGGCACGGCGGCCGCTCGCCTCACATTGACCGTACAAGCACAGGAGAGGGGGGGAAAATAAAACGAAACCCCGAAGCGGCAAAAGCAAGGGGCGGGGAGCCCGCGCTCCCGGCTTTTTTCCCTCCCCCGAGGAGGGAAAAACGCACCTTGCGGCGCTTCGGGGCCGGACCAGGCGCCCGGGCTCGCTCCGACCTCGGCGCGGAGGAGGCCCGCCGCGCGCCGCCGGGAACGTGCCCCGAACCCGGCCTCGCCTCGCGTGCACGGGGAAAGAAAACCCCCTTCGCTTCCCCACCCAACGGCGGGGGGGGGTGTGTCTCTCGCTGGCCGCCCCGTGCCGTCGCGGAGACGCCACGAAGCGAGGCAGCGGAGACCCCCCCCCCCCCGCCCCGGGGAGCGAGGGGGGCCGGGCGCACAACCCCGCCGGAGGAGAGCGCGCGCGCGCCTCCGCACCGGCCCCTCCAACGCCGCCACCGCTGCGGCCCATCCCGGACTTTCTTTTCCCCCGCTTTGGCCCCGGGGCCGAGCCCCGGCCGGCTCGCGCCCTCGGGCGGCTTCCTCTCGCCACCGAACCCCCCCCCGCCGCGGGGGACGGAAAACGGCTTGCGAGACGGAAAGCCCGAGCCCACGTGGGACGCCGCCGCGGCGACCCGCCGGCCCTCGCCGGGCGGCGCACCCGCCGACCGACAAACCCCAGCGGCACGAGCCCCTTCCATCCTCCCCCGGCGCCACCGCGCCGCCGGCTTCGCTCGCTCGACCCCTTCCGTGGCCCCGCGGCCAGGCGGACAGCGGACGGCGCTGAGCCGGGGGGCGGGCCCCCGCTCTCCCCGTTTCCACGCGGAGACCGGGGGTGGGACGCCCCCGGCTGCCCGCCCGTCCCCCACCCGGCACGCGCCGGGAAGGCGAACGGGGAAGCCCGCGGGCAGGGCCCGGGACCGGGACAGCCGCAGCCGGTGGCAGGGTGCCCTCCGGCGAGGGACCGGAGCCGGAGACGCCGAGCGACGCCCGCCGCCGCTCGGACGCGGTCACGCCACCCGAAAACCGGCCCCGGACGGGGGGGAACCGGCAGCGCGAGACCGCCGAGGGCGCCAGCTCGCCGGGGCCCCGCTCTGGGGCCTGGGCAAAGGGAAAAGGGACCGGGAGGTCCGCAGCGGCCCGCGCCGCAAGAGGCGCCGCCGCCGAGCCGCGGCAACGCGCCCGCACAAAACCCCCGGCGGGGGCGAAGCGCCCTGGGCCAGCCCCCACCGCGGGGGCTCGCCGCCCCGGCCCGCGAGAAGCCCGCGCTTCAACGCGCCGCCGGGGACGCCCGTGGCGAGGCGAGGCGCGGGCCGGACCACGGCCGACCTCGCGCGGTGGGCTCTCTCCGGCCGAGCGCTCGGACCGCAGAGAGGGGGGGGCAGCAGAGTCCCCTCCCCGGCCCGGCGGGCCCCCGGAGGACGACGAGCGCGACGACGGCGGACCTAGCCAGAGGCATTGCGGGGGCAACCCCCGCCCCTCTGAAGGCACCCGCCCGCCCCCGCGCTCGCCCCCGCATCCGGGGGTGGCGCGCCGAGCCGCCCGGGTCTTTAAACCGCCGCCCGGCTTCCTCCGCGGTAGGGCAAGGCCGCGGACGAAGGCGCGGAACGCTAGGTACCTGACCCTGGGGTGAGGGAAACCAGACTTAAGGCCCCGCGGGGGTGCCTCCCCCCACTGCCGCCGTCGGGGGGGAGCGTCCGCCCGCGGGGGCCGCGCCCGACGTCCGCCGCCACCACCGCGCCCCTGGCCTGGCCCGAGGCCCGGGGTTTCCCTCAGTCAGCCGGCGCTGCGCTCGGGGAGGAGGGACGCGGCTGGGGACGCCCATGCCGCGCGCTCGCCGCGCGGCGAGCGCCCGGCTACGGCGGCCCCGGCGGCGGACCGGCGCAGGGCCGGCGACGACGGCGACGCGGCTGGGCGGGCCGAGGGCCCGGGAGAGCCCGCTCGACGACACCCGCGCGGACCGGGAGCATCGCTCGGGCGCCGCCCGATGCCCGTCCAGCGGGAAACGACTGAAGCAGGAGGGGCACAGGCCACGCCGAGGTCAACGCGGCGCGCCGCGCGGTGGCCGCCCAGCGCGCCCCCCCGGCTCCCAACGACCCGATGGGGTCCCAGCCGGCCGTCGCCGTCGCCCGACCCGCGGATCCCCGCGCGCCCGCCGAAAGGGGACTCCCCCCTTTCCTCTCGCCTGCCGGGCGCGCGGTGCCCCAGAGGGGGCTCCGGGAAAGGCATGCCCGGCGCCGTGGCCCGGAGTGGGGTGGGGGCTCGGGGGGTCCCCGCACGCGCGGAGGCGCCCCTTCTCCCCCCGACACCCCTCACACCGCACACGCTTGGGCTCACGGACGGCCCGGGCGGGAGCGTTCGAAGCCAAGCCGCCGCCCGCGCCGCGCGGCACGGAGCGCGGCTTCGGCAGCCCTCGGTAATGATCCTTCCGCAGGTTCACCTACGGAAACCTTGTTACGACTTTTACTTCCTCTAGATAGTCAAGTTCGACCGTCTTCTCGACGCTCCGGCAGGGCCGTGGCCGACCCCGCCGGGGCCGATCCGAGGACCTCACTAAACCATCCAATCGGTAGTAGCGACGGGCGGTGTGTACAAAGGGCAGGGACTTAATCAACGCGAGCTTATGACCCGCACTTACTGGGAATTCCTCGTTCACGGGGAACAATTGCAATCCCCGATCCCCATCACGAATGGGGTTCAACGGGTTACCCGCGCCTGCCGGCGGAGGGTAGGCACAAGCTGAGCACGTCTACTCGCCCAGGGAGAGCACGTCTACTCGCCCAGGGAGAGCACGTCTACTCGCCCAGGGAGAGCACGTCTACTCGCCCAGGGAGAGCACGTCTACTCGCCGAGGGAGAGCACGTCTACTCGCCGAGGGAGAGCACGTCTACTCGCCGAGGGAGAGCACGTCTACTCGCCCAGGGAGAGCACGTCTACTCGCCCAGGGAGAGCACGTCTACCTCCCGCCTGAGGGAGAGCACGGGGGGGGGGGACAAAGACAGGCGGCAGCAGCTTCGGTGAACGTCACCCGGGAGGCGACCGGGGCTGTCCCGGGGCAGTCCCGGGAAGCCGGCGTCCGACACAGGGAACCGTCAGCTGCCGGACCGGGGCGAATCCCCGCGGCCACGGCAGGGGTGGGGGCTCGAAGACAGCCGGCAGTCGCCTCGGTGAACGTCACCCGGCCGGCGACCGCGGCCGTTCCGGGGCCGTCCCGGGAAGCCTGCGACAGGCACGGGGTCCCAGCCGCGGCCGGACCGACTCGAAGCCCCGCGGCCCCGGCACGGGGGAGGCCCAAAGACTGGCGGCAGCCGCTTCGCTGAACGTCACCCGGCCGGCGACCGGGGCCGTCCCGGGGCTGTCCCGGGATGCCGGCTTCCGGCACGGGGTCCCGGCCGCGGCCGGAGCGGCTCGAATCCCCGCGGTCCCGGCAGCAGCCGGAGCCGCTCGCCGTTCGGGCTCCCGGCACCCTACGGATCCGCCGACTCGTTCGCGGGCGGCGGGGGGAGGCAGTGAAGGAGGTGCGGGCAGAAGCGGCAGCGGAGGCGGAGGGGGGGGGGGGCTCGAAGACAGCCGGCAGCCGCTTCGGAGAACGTCACCCGGCCGGCGACCGCGGCCGTTCCGGGGCCGTCCCGGGAAGCCTGCGACAGGCACGGGGTCCCGGCCTCGGCCGGACCCGCACTGGGTGCCGCCGCCTCGGGCTCTCGGGACGGTATGGATCCGCCGACTCGTTCGCCGGCGGCGGGGGGAGGCAGTGGAGGGGGTGCGGGGAGAAGCGGCAGCGGAGGCGGAGGGGGGGGGGGGCTCGAAGACAGCCGGCAGCCGCTTCGGTGAACGTCACCCAGGAGGCGATCGGGGCCGTCCCGGGGCCGTCCCGGGATGCTGGCTTCCGCCACGGGGTCCCGGCCGCGGCCGGAGCGGCTCGAATCCCCGCGGTCCCGGCAGCAGCCGGAGCCGCTCGCCGTTCGGGCTCCCGGCACCCTACGGATCCGGCGACTCGTTCGCCGGCGGCGGGGGGAGGCAGTGGAGGGGGTGCGGGCAGAAGCGGCAGCGGAGGCGGAGGGGGGGGGGCTCGAAGACAGCCGGCAGCCGCTTCGGTGAACGTCACCCGGCCGGCGACCGGGGCCGTCCCGGGGCTGTCCGGGGATGCCGGCTTCCGGCACGGGGTCCCGGCCGCGGCCGGAGCGGCTCGAATCCCCGCGGTCCCGGCAGCAGCCGGAGCCGCTCGCCGTTCGGGCTCCCGGCACCCTACAGATCCGGCGACTCGTTCGCGGGCGGCGGGGGGAGGCAGTGGAGGGGGTGCGGGCAGAAGCGGCAGCGGAGGCGGAGGGGGGGGGGGGGGGCTCGGAGACAGCCGTCAGCCGCTTCGGTGAACGTCACCCGGGAGGCGACCGGGACCGGCCCGGGAAGCCATCGTCCGGCCCCGGATCCCGGCCGCGGCCGGACCGGCTCGAAGCCCCGCGGCCCCGGCACGGGGGAGGCCCAAAGACTGGCGGCAGCCGCTTCGCTGAACGTCACCCGGCCGGCGACCGGGGCCGTCCCGGGGCCGTCCCGGGATGCCGGCTTCCGGCACGGGGTCCCGGCCGCGGCCGGAGCGGCTCGAAGCCCCGCGGTCCCGGCAGCAGCCGGAGCCGCTCGCCGTTCGGGCTCCCGGCACCCTACGGATCCGCCGACTCGTTCGCCGGCGGCGGGGGGAGGCAGTGGAGGGGGTGCGGGCAGAAGCGGCAGCGGAGGCGGAGGGGGGGGGGGCTCGAAGACAGCCGGCAGCCGCTTCGGTGAACGTCACCCGGCCGGCGACCGGGGCCGTCCCGGGGCTGTCCGGGGATGCCGGCTTCCGGCACGGGGTCCCGGCCGCGGCCGGAGCGGCTCGAATCCCCGCGGCCCCGGCAGCAGCCGGAGCCGCTCGCCGTTCGGGCTCCCGGCACCCTACAGATCCGGCGACTCGTTCGCCGGCGGCGGGGGGAGGCAGTGGAGGGGGTGCGGGCAGAAGCGGCAGCGGAGGCGGAGGGGGGGGGGGGGGCTCGAAGACAGCCGGCAGCCGCTTCGGTGAACGTCACCCGGGAGGCGACCGGGACCGGCCCGGGAAGCCATCGTCCGGCCCGGGATCCCGGCCGCGGCCGGACCGGCTCGAAGCCCCGCGGCCCCGGCACGGGGGAGGCCCAAAGACTGGCGGCAGCCGCTTCGCTGAACGTCACCCGGCCGGCGACCGGGGCCGTCCCGGGGCCGTCCCGGGATGCCGGCTTCCGGCACGGGGTCCCGGCCGCGGCCGGAGCGGCTCGAATCCCCGCGGTCCCGGCAGCAGCCGGAGCCGCTCGCCGTTCGGGCTCCCGGCACCCTACGGATCCGCCGACTCGTTCGCCGGCGGCGGGGGGAGGCAGTGGAGGGGGTGCGGGCAGAAGCGGCAGCGGAGGCGGAGGGGGGGGGGGCTCGAAGACAGCCGGCAGCCGCTTCGGTGAACGTCACCCGGCCGGCGACCGGGGCCGTCCCGGGGCTGTCCGGGGATGCCGGCTTCCGGCACGGGGTCCCGGCCGCGGCCGGAGCGGCTCGAATCCCCGCGGCCCCGGCAGCAGCCGGAGCCGCTCGCCGTTCGGGCTCCCGGCACCCTACAGATCCGGCGACTCGTTCGCCGGCGGCGGGGGGAGGCAGTGGAGGGGGTGCGGGGAGAAGCGGCAGCGGAGGCGGAGGGGGGGGGGGGGCTCGAAGACAGCTGGCAGCCGCTTCGGTGAACGTCACCCGGGAGGCGACCGGGACCGGCCCGGGAAGCCATCGTCCGGCCCGGGATCCCGGCCGCGGCCGGACCGGCTCGAAGCCCCGCGGCCCCGGCACGGGGGAGGCCCAAAGACTGGCGGCAGCCGCTTCGCTGAACGTCACCCGGCCGGCGACCGGGGCCGTCCCGGGGCCGTCCCGGGATGCCGGCTTCCGGCACGGGGTCCCGGCCGCGGCCGGAGCGGCTCGAAGCCCCGCGGCCCCGGCAGCAGCCGGAGCCGCTCGCCGTTCGGGCTCCCGGCACCCTACGGATCCGGCGACTCGTTCGCCGGCGGCGGGGGGAGGCAGTGGAGGCGGTGCGGGGAGAAGCGGCAGCGGAGGCGGAGGGGGGGCGGGGGGGACGATAGTGGCGGGGGGCGGGGGGTGCTCGAAGGCAGCCGGCAGCCGGTTCGGTGAACATTCGCCGGGGCGGGGGGGGCGACCTGTCCGTGCCCGGGGCAGCCCCGGGAAGCCGGCAGCCAGCACGGGGGTCCCGGCAGCACCTGTTCCCTGCCCTGGGACTTGCCGTGCCCGGCGGCCGGTTGCCGGGTGGGGGGAGCGATGAGAGGCGGGGCGCAGCGGCCGGGGCAGCGCCGGGCCGCAGCGGGGGGCTGGGCGGGTGGGGTAGGCGTCGAGCGGCAAGCCCTCGGCTGCAGCGAATGTTCGGCGGTGCGGGGCGGGGGGGGACGGGACGACACGTTGGGGGCGCCGAGTCCGAGCCACCCCCGGCCCCAGGGGCGGCCGGAGGGGGAGGCCGGTGCCTGGCCCTGGGAGCTGCTGGGCGCCGGATGGCCGAGGGTGCGTCAGAAGCCGCCCGAGCGGTCGAGCAGGTCCTCCAGAAAGGCCTAGGGTGGCTTCGAGGGCCCCGGGAGCAGTCGAGGGAGGCCTCCAGGCAGGTCTGGAGTGGATGGGAGGCCTTCCAAAGCAGACAAGGGAGGCTGCCAGCGGGGCCTAGGCTGGCACTGCAGCCTGTAAATGGTTGGGGGGGGGGGCCTCTGGTGCGGCCTGGAGTCTCTGGGTGGCGTCCAGAGAGGTGCAAAAGATCCTCTGGTGCGGCCTGCGGTGGCGGAGAAGCCTGCAGAGCGTGCGGGGGAGGCTTCTGGTGCGGCCTGGGGTGGGTCGGAAGCCTGCAGAGCGTGCGGGAGAGGCTTCTGGTGCGGCCTGGGGTGGGTCGGAAGCCTGCAGAGCGTGCGGGGGAGGCTTCTGGTGCGGCCTGGGGTGGGTCGGAAGCCTGCAGAGCGTGCGGGGGGAGGCTTCTGGTGCGGCCTGGGGTGGCTGAGAAGCCTGCAGAGCGTGCGGGAGAGGCTTCTGGTGCGGCCTGGGGTGGCTGAGAAGCCTGCAGAGCGTGCGGGAGAGGCTTCTGCTGCGGCCTGGGGTGGCTGAGAAGCCTGCAGAGCGTGCGGGGGAGGCTTCTGTTGGGGCCTGGGGTGGGTCAGAAGCCTACAGAGCGTGCGGGGGAGGCTTCTGTTGCGGCCTGGGGTGGGTCGGAAGCCTGCAGAGCATGCGGGGGAGGCTTCTGCTGCGGCCTGGGGTGGCTGAGAAGCCTGCAGAGCGTGCGGGAGAGGCTTCTGCTGCGGCCTGGGGTGGCTGAGAAGCCTGCAGAGCGTGCGGGAGAGGCTTCTGTTGGGGCCTGGGGTGGGTCGGAAGCCTGCAGAGCGTGCGGGAGAGGCTTCTGTTGGGGCCTGGGGTGGCTGAGAAGCCTGCAGAGCGTGCGGGGGAGGCTTCTGGTGCGGCCTGGGGTGGCTGAGAAGCCTGCAGAGCGTGCGGGGGAGGCTTCTGGTGCGGCCTGGGGTGGCTGAGAAGCCTGCAGAGCGTGCGGGGGAGGCTTCTGGTGCGGCCTGGGGTGGCTGAGAAGCCTGCAGAGCGTGCGGGGGAGGCTTCTGGTGCGGCCTGGGGTGGGACGGAAGCCTGCAGAGCGTGCGGGAGAGGCTTCTGCTGCGGCCTGGGGTGGCTGAGAAGCCTGCAGAGCGTGCGGGAGAGGCTTCTGTTGCGGCCTGGGGTGGGTCGGAAGCCTGCAGAGCGTGCGGGAGAGGCTTCTGCTGCGGCCTGGGGTGGGTCGGAAGCCTGCAGAGCGTGCGGGAGAGGCTTCTGCTGCGGCCTGGGGTGGCTGAGAAGCCTGCAGAGCGTGCGGGAGAGGCTTCTGGTGCGGCCTGGGGTGGCTGAGAAGCCTGCAGAGCGTGCGGGAGAGGCTTCTGCTGCGGCCTGGGGTGGCTGAGAAGCCTGCAGAGCGTGCGGGAGAGGCTTCTGCTGCGGCCTGGGGTGGCTGAGAAGCCTGCAGAGCGTGCGGGAGAGGCTTCTGCTGCGGCCTGGGGTGGCTGAGAAGCCTGCAGAGCGTGCGGGAGAGGCTTCTGGTGCGGCCTGGGGTGGCTGAGAAGCCTGCAGAGCGTGCGGGAGAGGCTTCTGCTGCGGCCTGGGGTGGCTGAGAAGCCTGCAGAGCGTGCGGGAGAGGCTTCTGCTGTGGCCTGGGGTGGGTCGGAAGCCTGCAGAGCGTGCGGGGGAGGCTTCTGGTGCGGCCTGGGGTGGGTCGGAAGCCTGCAGAGCATGCGGGGGAGGCTTCTGCTGCGGCCTGGGGTCTCTGGGTGGCCTCTAGAGAGGTGCAAAAGACCCTCTGGGTTGGGCTGGGGTGGCTCTTGGACCCCTGCCACACAGTGGGGAGAGGCCTCCGGCCCGCCACCTGTGTCCCTGTGTGCCTGAGTGCCTGTGTCCCTGTGTCCCTGTGTCCCTGTGTCCCTGTGTCCCTGTGTCCCTGAGTGCCTGAGTGCCTGAGTGCCTGTGTCCCTGTGTCCTTGTGTCCCTGTGTCCCTGTGTCCCTGAGTGCCTGAGTGCCTGTGTCCCTGTGTCCCTGTGTCCCTGAGTGCCTGAGTGCCTGAGTGCCTGTGTCCCTGTGTCCTTGTGTCCCTGTGTCCCTGTGTCCCTGTGTGCCTGAGTGCCTGTGTCCCTGTGTCCCTGTCTGTGTACCTGTGTGCGAGAGTGTCCGGCACGCCACCCAGCGGCGGCGGGCAAGCAGGTAGGCGGGTGGGCGGGCCGGCGAGGGCCAGTGTGAGTTTGGGGGGTGGGAGGGGAGGCGGCAGCTGGAAGCGTCAGAGGAGGGGGCGTGGCTCCGGCTGGCCCCGGGAGCAGGTTCCCGGGACCGGGACCGGCTGGACCCGGCGGGTGGTTGATCCCGGGGCGGGGGGCAGAGGCGGCGGGAAGCGGCAGCTGCGTGTGCGGCGGGGGGGTGGAGGGCGAACCGCGGCGGGAAGCGGATGCTTCAGAGCAGGTTACGGGGGCGGGGACGGACGACACCACCTGTCCCCGCCCCGGGACGGGCTGGACCCGGCGCCCTGGACCCGGCGCCGTGTACCCGCCGCCGCCCCCGCCGCCGCCCCCCTCCGCCACCCCGGGACCCCGACGTTTTTTGGCGCCCGCGCCTTTTTTTGCTCCCCGCCTGCCCGCGCTGCCCCGGGCCCTCCCCCGGGGCGGGGCGGGAGGGAGGGACGGACGGACGGGTAGCCGGGGATCTCCGAGCGCGCGCCACCAGGCCGAGGCGGGTCCGGCGGCGGCGGCGGCGGCGGCGGCGGCGGCGGCGGCAGCAAGCGACGGCGGGGGGGGCAGGCTAGGGAGAGAGGGGGAGCGGCATGCGGTAGGGCTGGGGGGGTTTGTTTCGGGGGGGAGGGGTGGGGGGGGGTGGCAGCGGTCAGCGAGAGCGGGGAGAGGGGGAGCGGCATGCGGTAGGGCTGGGGTGTTTTTGGGGAGGGGGCGTTGGGGGGATTAGCGGGCGGGCGGGCAGCCGAGCCAAGCGGCAAGCCGGGGGGCGGGCGAGGGCGGCTTTAGGGCCGGAGGAGCGGAGCGCAACCTCCCCCGTGCAGGCTCCAGCGTGGAGAGCAGCAAGTTTTTGGGGACGGGGGACGACGGACGGGAGGGGCAGCGGCGAGAGGCTAGCTGCGGCAAGGGGCACCGGCACGGCCGCCCTAACAGCGCCGCCTCGGTCGCAG
>NW_027142975.1:67500-77500 GCF_026170545.1 Melanerpes formicivorus | reverse complement strand
CTCACGCGTTTTAGGACACCTGAAAACTCACGGGGCCACGCAGCAGTCACAAAGCCGGTTGCGGTAGACCGGTCCCCGAACCCTGCCCCAGCGCCGGGGGGGAGGTGGAAAGGGGAGGATGCGGCAAGGCACGCGCCGGGCCGCTAACGCCACGGCTCCCCCCCGCTCGAGCCGCTCGGGGCTGGGGGAACGAGGACGACACCTCACACGCGACGGGAAGCGAAGTGGAAAGGAAGACCGCCCTTGCCCTGCCGGCCGGGGGCCCTTTCCGACGCGACCCGAAAGGCCTCATCGATCAACAAGGACAGAAGGAAAGGAAGCCAGCGGAGGCCCCACGGCCTCGCTCTTCTGGGACAGACACAGCCACGCGCACCCGCCACCGCCCTCGGGAGCAGCCAGCAGGCACGGGGCTCGGCGTGCGGGCAACACGCCGGAGGAGCAAACGGGGCGCCCTCCAGAGATGGGGGGGGGGCAAGCTGCACCGGGCCGCACCGGCTCACAGGGCACCTCTGCCTCCCCGAAATGTGGGCTTGCATTTTCCCTCAAGCTGCACCGAGTTACATCTCCATCACGGGGCGCCCCTCTGGAGCCAGGAGGAAGCCGTGCTGGGGCACCGGCTTGCCCTCCTCCCCCCATGCCGGGCTCCATAGCATACGAGTGGCCAGTCACCGCCGCTGGCTTTTCCCTTCGATGCCGTGCCCCCGCGGGCTGCGGCTTTGGTCATGGGGGGGAACCCCCGTGAAGAGGGTCCAGTGCTGGGAACTCTCTCTGCCCCTTACCGGGCTCTCTCTCGCCGTGCCTGGACGGGCTTGCTTTCCATTCTTGGTGGGACCGACGCCGGCACCACGTCTCCCCGGCTTTCTCTGCCCCCGTGCCCCACCGGGCAAACGTCGCTTCGGGGGTTCCACACTTCGGCAGTGGCCGGCGCCAGCCACTCGTCAACTTTTTTTCTTTTCCCCGCTTTCGTTGCCGAGCCCGGGCTGGGCTCCGGCTCACGGACGAGCGAAACCCATCCAACACCGCTGAGGGTGCGCCAGCGGCCGCTCCAAACCGCCGCGCCTTTGTTCGGCCCCGCGGGTCCCCTCTCTGACCCGGGCGAAAGCCACCGAGAAGCCAGACGGACCCCTGCCCAGCCGCCTGGCGGGTGGCTTGGAGCAGCCGCTCGGCAGCGCTGCCCTGGGAGTGCTCGGCGTCGCTTGTTCCCTCATATACGGAACTGGAGGGCCGTCAGCTCCGCGAGCGCACAACCAGCCGACCTCCGCCCAGCGGCAGGTCGCAGAAATCACGCCGGCTTGTACGATGACGTAGGCGGAGGCAGAGCGCAACAGCGACCCCTTGGCGACAAGCGCGATCTCCGCGGAGAGCACGTCTACTCGCCGAGGGAGAGCACGTCTACTCGCCGAGGGAGAGCACGTCTACTCGCCGAGGGAGAGCACGTCTACTCGCCCAGGGAGAGCACGTCTATTCGCCCAGGGAGAGCACGTCTACTCGCCCAGGGAGAGCACGTCTACTCGCCCAGGGAGAGCACGTCTACTCGCCGAGGGAGAGCACGTCTACTCGCCCAGGGAGAGCACGTCTACTCGCCCAGGGAGAGCATGTCTACTCGCCGAGGGAGAGCACGTCTACTCGCCGAGGGAGAGCACGTCTACTCGCCGAGGGAGAGCACGTCTACTCGCCCAGGGAGAGCACGTCTACTCGCCCAGGGAGAGCACGTCTACTCGCCCAGGGAGAGCACGTCTACTCGCCCAGGGAGAGCACGTCTACTCGCCCAGGGAGAGCACGTCTACTCGCCGAGGGAGAGCACGTCTACCCGCCGAGGGAGAGCACGTCTACTCGCCCAGGGAGAGCACGTCTACTCGCCGAGGGAGAGCACGTCTACTCGCCGAGGGAGAGCACGTCTACTCGCCGAGGGAGAGCACGTCTACTCGCCGAGGGAGAGCACGTCTACTCGCCCAGGGAGAGCACGTCTACTCGCCCAGGGAGAGCACGTCTACCTCCCGCCTGAGGGAGAGCACGGGGGGGGGGGGACAAAGACAGGCGGCAGCAGCTTCGGTGAACGTCACCCGGGAGGCGACCGGGGCTGTCCCGGGGCAGTCCCGGGAAGCCGGCGTCCGACACAGGGAACCGTCAGCTGCCGGACCGGGGCGAATCCCCGCGGCCACGGCAGGGGTGGGGGCTCGAAGACAGCCGGCAGTCGCCTCGGTGAACGTCACCCGGCTGGCGACCGCGGCCGTTCCGGGGCCGTCCCGGGAAGCCTGCGACAGGCACGGGGTCCCAGCCGCGGCCGGACCGACTCGAAGCCCCGCGGCCCCGGCACGGGGGAGGCCCAAAGACTGGCGGCAGCCGCTTCGCTGAACGTCACCCGGCCGGCGACCGGGGCCGTCCCGGGGCTGTCCCGGGATGCCGGCTTCCGGCACGGGGTCCCGGCCGCGGCCGGAGCGGCTCGAATCCCCGCGGTCCCGGCAGCAGCCGGAGCCGCTCGCCGTTCGGGCTCCCGGCACCCTACGGATCCGCCGACTCGTTCGCGGGCGGCGGGGGGAGGCAGTGAAGGAGGTGCGGGCAGAAGCGGCAGCGGAGGCGGAGGGGGGGGGGGGCTCGAAGACAGCCGGCAGCCGCTTCGGAGAACGTCACCCGGCCGGCGACCGCGGCCGTTCCGGGGCCGTCCCGGGAAGCCTGCGACAGGCACGGGGTCCCGGCCTCGGCCGGACCCGCACTGGATGCCGCCGCCTCGGGCTCTCGGGACGGTATGGATCCGCCGACTCGTTCGCCGGCGGCGGGGGGAGGCAGTGGAGGGGGTGCGGGGAGAAGCGGCAGCGGAGGCGGAGGGGGGGGGGGGCTCGAAGACAGCCGGCAGCCGCTTCGGTGAACGTCACCCAGGAGGCGATCGGGGCCGTCCCGGGGCCGTCCCGGGATGCTGGCTTCCGCCACGGGGTCCCGGCCGCGGCCGGAGCGGCTCGAATCCCCGCGGTCCCGGCAGCAGCCGGAGCCGCTCGCCGTTCGGGCTCCCGGCACCCTACGGATCCGGCGACTCGTTCGCCGGCGGCGGGGGGAGGCAGTGGAGGGGGTGCGGGCAGAAGCGGCAGCGGAGGCGGAGGGGGGGGGGGCTCGAAGACAGCCGGCAGCCGCTTCGGTGAACGTCACCCGGCCGGCGACCGGGGCCGTCCCGGGGCTGTCCGGGGATGCCGGCTTCCGGCACGGGGTCCCGGCCGCGGCCGGAGCGGCTCGAATCCCCGCGGTCCCGGCAGCAGCCGGAGCCGCTCGCCGTTCGGGCTCCCGGCACCCTACAGATCCGGCGACTCGTTCGCGGGCGGCGGGGGGAGGCAGTGGAGGGGGTGCGGGCAGAAGCGGCAGCGGAGGCGGAGGGGGGGGGGGGGGGCTCGGAGACAGCCGTCAGCCGCTTCGGTGAACGTCACCCGGGAGGCGACCGGGACCGGCCCGGGAAGCCATCGTCCGGCCCCGGATCCCGGCCGCGGCCGGACCGGCTCGAAGCCCCGCGGCCCCGGCACGGGGGAGGCCCAAAGACTGGCGGCAGCCGCTTCGCTGAACGTCACCCGGCCGGCGACCGGGGCCGTCCCGGGGCCGTCCCGGGATGCCGGCTTCCGGCACGGGGTCCCGGCCGCGGCCGGAGCGGCTCGAAGCCCCGCGGTCCCGGCAGCAGCCGGAGCCGCTCGCCGTTCGGGCTCCCGGCACCCTACGGATCCGCCGACTCGTTCGCCGGCGGCGGGGGGAGGCAGTGGAGGGGGTGCGGGCAGAAGCGGCAGCGGAGGCGGAGGGGGGGGGGGGCTCGAAGACAGCCGGCAGCCGCTTCGGTGAACGTCACCCGGCCGGCGACCGGGGCCGTCCCGGGGCTGTCCGGGGATGCCGGCTTCCGGCACGGGGTCCCGGCCGCGGCCGGAGCGGCTCGAATCCCCGCGGCCCCGGCAGCAGCCGGAGCCGCTCGCCGTTCGGGCTCCCGGCACCCTACAGATCCGGCGACTCGTTCGCCGGCGGCGGGGGGAGGCAGTGGAGGGGGTGCGGGCAGAAGCGGCAGCGGAGGCGGAGGGGGGGGGGGGGCTCGAAGACAGCCGGCAGCCGCTTCGGTGAACGTCACCCGGGAGGCGACCGGGACCGGCCCGGGAAGCCATCGTCCGGCCCCGGATCCCGGCCGCGGCCGGACCGGCTCGAAGCCCCGCGGCCCCGGCACGGGGGAGGCCCAAAGACTGGCGGCAGCCGCTTCGCTGAACGTCACCCGGCCGGCGACCGGGGCCGTCCCGGGGCCGTCCCGGGATGCCGGCTTCCGGCACGGGGTCCCGGCCGCGGCCGGAGCGGCTCGAAGCCCCGCGGTCCCGGCAGCAGCCGGAGCCGCTCGCCGTTCGGGCTCCCGGCACCCTACGGATCCGCCGACTCGTTCGCCGGCGGCGGGGGGAGGCAGTGGAGGGGGTGCGGGCAGAAGCGGCAGCGGAGGCGGAGGGGGGGGGGGGCTCGAAGACAGCCGGCAGCCGCTTCGGTGAACGTCACCCGGCCGGCGACCGGGGCCGTCCCGGGGCTGTCCGGGGATGCCGGCTTCCGGCACGGGGTCCCGGCCGCGGCCGGAGCGGCTCGAATCCCCGCGGCCCCGGCAGCAGCCGGAGCCGCTCGCCGTTCGGGCTCCCGGCACCCTACAGATCCGGCGACTCGTTCGCCGGCGGCGGGGGGAGGCAGTGGAGGGGGTGCGGGCAGAAGCGGCAGCGGAGGCGGAGGGGGGGGGGGGGCTCGAAGACAGCCGGCAGCCGCTTCGGTGAACGTCACCCGGGAGGCGACCGGGACCGGCCCGGGAAGCCATCGTCCGGCCCGGGATCCCGGCCGCGGCCGGACCGGCTCGAAGCCCCGCGGCCCCGGCACGGGGGAGGCCCAAAGACTGGCGGCAGCCGCTTCGCTGAACGTCACCCGGCCGGCGACCGGGGCCGTCCCGGGGCCGTCCCGGGATGCCGGCTTCCGGCACGGGGTCCCGGCCGCGGCCGGAGCGGCTCGAATCCCCGCGGTCCCGGCAGCAGCCGGAGCCGCTCGCCGTTCGGGCTCCCGGCACCCTACGGATCCGGCGACTCGTTCGCCGGCGGCGGGGGGAGGCAGTGGAGGGGGTGCGGGCAGAAGCGGCAGCGGAGGCGGAGGGGGGGGGGGGCTCGAAGACAGCCGGCAGCCGCTTCGGTGAACGTCACCCGGCCGGCGACCGGGGCC
The DNA here is from genome assembly GCF_026170545.1 of Melanerpes formicivorus. Classification (NCBI taxonomy): domain Eukaryota; kingdom Metazoa; phylum Chordata; class Aves; order Piciformes; family Picidae; genus Melanerpes; species Melanerpes formicivorus. Next base: position 72,307 of record NW_027142975.1, on the reverse strand, counting down.
GTCCCGGGGCTGTCCGGGGATGCCGGCTTCCGGCACGGGGGTCCCGGCCGCGGCCGGAGCGGCTCGAATCCCCGCGGTCCCGGCAGCAGCCGGAGCCGCTCGCCGTTCGGGCTCCCGGCACCCTACAGATCCGGCGACTCGTTCGCCGGCGGCGGGGGGAGGCAGTGGAGGGGGTGCGGGCAGAAGCGGCAGCGGAGGCGGAGGGGGGGGGGGGGGCTCGAAGACAGCCGGCAGCCGCTTCGGTGAACGTCACCCGGGAGGCGACCGGGACCGGCCCGGGAAGCCATCGTCCGGCCCGGGATCCCGGCCGCGGCCGGACCGGCTCGAAGCCCCGCGGCCCCGGCACGGGGGAGGCCCAAAGACTGGCGGCAGCCGCTTCGCTGAACGTCACCCGGCCGGCGACCGGGGCCGTCCCGGGGCCGTCCCGGGATGCCGGCTTCCGGCACGGGGTCCCGGCCGCGGCCGGAGCGGCTCGAATCCCCGCGGCCCCGGCAGCAGCCGGAGCCGCTCGCCGTTCGGGCTCCCGGCACCCTACAGATCCGGCGACTCGTTCGCCGGCGGCGGGGGGAGGCAGTGGAGGGGGTGCGGGGAGAAGCGGCAGCGGAGGCGGAGGGGGGGGGGGGGCTCGAAGACAGCTGGCAGCCGCTTCGGTGAACGTCACCCGGGAGGCGACCGGGACCGGCCCGGGAAGCCATCGTCCGGCCCGGGATCCCGGCCGCGGCCGGACCGGCTCGAAGCCCCGCGGCCCCGGCACGGGGGAGGCCCAAAGACTGGCGGCAGCCGCTTCGCTGAACGTCACCCGGCCGGCGACCGGGGCCGTCCCGGGGCCGTCCCGGGATGCCGGCTTCCGGCACGGGGTCCCGGCCGCGGCCGGAGCGGCTCGAAGCCCCGCGGCCCCGGCAGCAGCCGGAGCCGCTCGCCGTTCGGGCTCCCGGCACCCTACGGATCCGGCGACTCGTTCGCCGGCGGCGGGGGGAGGCAGTGGAGGCGGTGCGGGGAGAAGCGGCAGCGGAGGCGGAGGGGGGGCGGGGGGGGACGATAGTGGCGGGGGGCGGGGGGTGCTCGAAGGCAGCCGGCAGCCGGTTCGGTGAACATTCGCCGGGGCGGGGGGGGCGACCTGTCCGTGCCCGGGGCAGCCCCGGGAAGCCGGCAGCCAGCACGGGGTCCCGGCAGCACCTGTTCCCTGCCCTGGGACTTGCCGTGCCCGGCGGCCGGTTGCCGGGTGGGGGGAGCGATGAGAGGCGGGGCGCAGCGGCCGGGGCAGCGCCGGGCCGCAGCGGGGGGCTGGGCGGGTGGGGTAGGCGTCGAGCGGCAAGCCCTCGGCTGCAGCGAATGTTCGGCGGTGCGGGGGGGGGGGGGACGGGACGACACGTTGGGGGCGCCGAGTCCGAGCCACCCCCGGCCCCAGGGGCGGCCGGAGGGGGAGGCCGGTGCCTGGCCCTGGGAGCTGCTGGGCGCCGGATGGCCGAGGGTGCGTCAGAAGCCGCCCGAGCGGTCGAGCAGGTCCTCCAGAAAGGCCTAGGGTGGCTTCGAGGGCCCCGGGAGCAGTCGAGGGAGGCCTCCAGGCAGGTCTGGAGTGGATGGGAGGCCTTCCAAAGCAGACAAGGGAGGCTGCCAGCGGGGCCTAGGCTGGCACTGCAGCCTGTAAATGGTTGGGGGGGGGGGCCTCTGGTGCGGCCTGGAGTCTCTGGGTGGCGTCCAGAGAGGTGCAAAAGATCCTCTGGTGCGGCCTGTGGTGGCGGAGAAGCCTGCAGAGCGTGCGGGGGAGGCTTCTGGTGCGGCCTGGGGTGGGTCGGAAGCCTGCAGAGCGTGCGGGAGAGGCTTCTGGTGCGGCCTGGGGTGGCTGAGAAGCCTGCAGAGCGTGCGGGAGAGGCTTCTGCTGCGGCCTGGGGTGGCTGAGAAGCCTGCAGAGCGTGCGGGGGAGGCTTCTGTTGGGGCCTGGGGTGGGTCAGAAGCCTACAGAGCGTGCGGGGGAGGCTTCTGTTGCGGCCTGGGGTGGGTCGGAAGCCTGCAGAGCATGCGGGGGAGGCTTCTGCTGCGGCCTGGGGTGGCTGAGAAGCCTGCAGAGCGTGCGGGAGAGGCTTCTGCTGCGGCCTGGGGTGGCTGAGAAGCCTGCAGAGCGTGCGGGAGAGGCTTCTGTTGGGGCCTGGGGTGGGTCGGAAGCCTGCAGAGCGTGCGGGAGAGGCTTCTGTTGGGGCCTGGGGTGGCTGAGAAGCCTGCAGAGCGTGCGGGGGAGGCTTCTGGTGCGGCCTGGGGTGGCTGAGAAGCCTGCAGAGCGTGCGGGGGAGGCTTCTGGTGCGGCCTGGGGTGGCTGAGAAGCCTGCAGAGCGTGCGGGGGAGGCTTCTGGTGCGGCCTGGGGTGGCTGAGAAGCCTGCAGAGCGTGCGGGGGAGGCTTCTGGTGCGGCCTGGGGTGTGACGGAAGCCTGCAGAGCGTGCGGGAGAGGCTTCTGCTGCGGCCTGGGGTGGGTCGGAAGCCTGCAGAGCGTGCGGGAGAGGCTTCTGTTGCGGCCTGGGGTGGGTCGGAAGCCTGCAGAGCGTGCGGGAGAGGCTTCTGCTGCGGCCTGGGGTGGGTCGGAAGCCTGCAGAGCGTGCGGGAGAGGCTTCTGCTGCGGCCTGGGGTGGCTGAGAAGCCTGCAGAGCGTGCGGGAGAGGCTTCTGGTGCGGCCTGGGGTGGCTGAGAAGCCTGCAGAGCGTGCGGGAGAGGCTTCTGGTGCGGCCTGGGGTGGCTGAGAAGCCTGCAGAGCGTGCGGGAGAGGCTTCTGCTGCGGCCTGGGGTGGCTGAGAAGCCTGCAGAGCGTGCGGGAGAGGCTTCTGCTGTGGCCTGGGGTGGCTGAGAAGCCTGCAGAGCGTGCGGGAGAGGCTTCTGGTGCGGCCTGGGGTGGCTGAGAAGCCTGCAGAGCGTGCGGGAGAGGCTTCTGGTGCGGCCTGGGGTGGCTGAGAAGCCTGCAGAGCGTGCGGGAGAGGCTTCTGCTGTGGCCTGGGGTGGGTCGGAAGCCTGCAGAGCGTGCGGGGGAGGCTTCTGGTGCGGCCTGGGGTGGGTCGGAAGCCTGCAGAGCATGCGGGGGAGGCTTCTGCTGCGGCCTGGGGTCTCTGGGTGGCCTCTAGAGAGGTGCAAAAGACCCTCTGGGTTGGGCTGGGGTGGCTCTTGGACCCCTGCCACACAGTGGGGAGAGGCCTCCGGCCCGCCACCTGTGTCCCTGTGTGCCTGAGTGCCTGTGTCCCTGTGTCCCTGTGTCCCTGTGTCCCTGTGTCCCTGTGTCCCTGAGTGCCTGAGTGCCTGAGTGCCTGTGTCCCTGTGTCCTTGTGTCCCTGTGTCCCTGTGTCCCTGAGTGCCTGAGTGCCTGTGTCCCTGTGTCCCTGTGTCCCTGAGTGCCTGAGTGCCTGAGTGCCTGTGTCCCTGTGTCCTTGTGTCCCTGTGTCCCTGTGTCCCTGTGTGCCTGAGTGCCTGTGTCCCTGTGTCCCTGTCTGTGTACCTGTGTGCGAGAGTGTCCGGCACGCCACCCAGCGGCGGCGGGCAAGCAGGTAGGCGGGTGGGCGGGCCGGCGAGGGCCAGTGTGAGTTTGGGGGGTGGGAGGGGAGGCGGCAGCTGGAAGCGTCAGAGGAGGGGGCGTGGCTCCGGCTGGCCCCGGGAGCAGGTTCCCGGGACCGGGACCGGCTGGACCCGGCGGGTGGTTGATCCCGGGGCGGGGGGCAGAGGCGGCGGGAAGCGGCAGCTGCGTGTGCGGCGGGGGGGTGGAGGGCGAACCGCGGCGGGAAGCGGATGCTTCAGAGCAGGTTACGGGGGCGGGGACGGACGACACCACCTGTCCCCGCCCCGGGACGGGCTGGACCCGGCGCCCTGGACCCGGCGCCGTGTACCCGCCGCCGCCCCCCGCCGCCGCCCCCCTCCGCCACCCCGGGACCCCGACGTTTTTTGGCGCCCGCGCCTTTTTTTGCTCCCCGCCTGCCCGCGCTGCCCCGGGCCCTCCCCCGGGGCGGGGCGGGAGGGAGGGACGGACGGACGGGTAGCCGGGGATCTCCGAGCGCGCGCCACCAGACCGAGGCGGGTCCCGGCGGCGGGCGGCGGCGGCGGCGGCGGCGGCAGCAAGCGACGGCGGGGGGGGCAGGCTAGGGAGAGAGGGGGAGCGGCATGCGGTAGGGCTGGGGGGTTTGTTTCGGGGGGGAGGGGTGGGGGGGGGGTGGCAGCGGTCAGCGAGAGCGGGGAGAGGGGGAGCGGCATGCGGTAGGGCTGGGGTGTTTTTGGGGTGGGGGCGTTGGGGGGATTAGCGGGCGGGGCGGGCAGCCGAGCCAAGCGGCAAGCCGGGGGGGCGGGCGAGGGCGGCTTTAGGGCCGGAGGAGCGGAGCGCAACCTCCCCCGTGCAGGCTCCAGCGTGGAGAGCAGCAAGTTTTTGGGGACGGGGGACGACGGACGGGAGGGGCAGCGGCGAGAGGCTAGCTGCGGCAAGGGGCACCGGCACGGCCGCCCTAACAGCGCCGCCTCGGTCGCAGGGGTTAGAGAGCAGCCGGGCAGCCCGGGAGGGAAGCGGCAGCCCGCGAAGGGGGGGAAGGGGGGGGCTCCGCGCAAACCGCTAACGGGAGCCGGGGGGTGTGGGGAGCTGGGGGTGGCAGCAGCGGCAAGAGGCAACGTCGGGAGGGGGGGCTCCGCGCAAACCGGTAACGGGGGCCGGGGGGTGTGGGGGGGGCGGTGGCGGCCGCGGCAAGAGGCAACGGCAGGCGGGGGGGCTCCGCGCAAACCGGCAGCGGGGGGGGGGGGGGCGGGGGTAGCGGCAAGAGGCAACGGCGGGAAGGGGGGGCTCCGCGCAAACC
>NW_027142975.1:57500-60000 GCF_026170545.1 Melanerpes formicivorus | reverse complement strand
AACGAGGGGAACGGGAACCCCCGCCGCCCACGGCAGACGCGCGCGCGGACGCGGCAGCACGGCACGGTACCCCCGCGGTACCCACCCGCAGACAGCCGCGCCCGCGCGGGAGTGCCGGGGGGGGCGAGGCCCGCGCCTCCTCCCCCAACCGGGCTCTCGTCTCCCCCAACGCCCCACCGGGCGTCGCTGGACCAACGGGGAACCCCTGCCGGCGAAGCCCCGGCGGGACGAACTCCGCGAGAGCGGGCGCTCCGGGAGCGGGGAGCTACGGAGCGCTCCCCGAGTCTGCACTTAGGGGGACGAAGGCCCCTCCCCGCCCGGGGGAGAGCCTGCGAGGCGACCCCAGCCGCGCCGCTCGGCGGGCACCGAGGCGGCGATTGATCGTCAAGCGACGCTCAGACAGGCGTAGCCCCGGGAGGAACCCGGGGCCGCAAGTGCGTTCGAAGTGTCGATGATCAATGTGTCCTGCAATTCACATTAATTCTCGCAGCTAGCTGCGTTCTTCATCGACGCACGAGCCGAGTGATCCACCGCTAAGAGTTGTCTGGCTTTTCGGCACCGCCCCGCCAGCGCGGAGGGGCCGGGACCGCTCGCAAAGGAGCGGCCCCTCGGAGAGCGCGGCACGGCGGCCGCTCGCCTCACATTGACCGTACAAGCACAGGAGAGGGGGGGAAAATAAAACGAAACCCCGAAGCGGCAAAAGCAAGGGGCGGGGAGCCCGCGCTCCCGGCTTTTTTCCCTCCCCCGAGGAGGGAAAAACGCACCTTGCGGCGCTTCGGGGCCGGACCAGGCGCCCGGGCTCGCTCCGACCTCGGCGCGGAGGAGGCCCGCCGCGCGCCGCCGGGAACGTGCCCCGAACCCGGCCTCGCCTCGCGTGCACGGGGAAAGAAAACCCCCTTCGCTTCCCCACCCAACGGCGGGGGGGGGTGTGTCTCTCGCTGGCCGCCCCGTGCCGTCGCGGAGACGCCACGAAGCGAGGCAGCGGAGACCCCCCCCCCCCCGCCCCGGGGAGCGAGGGGGGCCGGGCGCACAACCCCGCCGGAGGAGAGCGCGCGCGCGCCTCCGCACCGGCCCCTCCAACGCCGCCACCGCTGCGGCCCATCCCGGACTTTCTTTTCCCCCGCTTTGGCCCCGGGGCCGAGCCCCGGCCGGCTCGCGCCCTCGGGCGGCTTCCTCTCGCCACCGAACCCCCCCCGCCGCGGGGGACGGAAAACGGCTTGCGAGACGGAAAGCCCGAGCCCACGTGGGACGCCGCCGCGGCGACCCGCCGGCCCTCGCCGGGCGGCGCACCCGCCGACCGACAAACCCCAGCGGCACGAGCCCCTTCCATCCTCCCCCGGCGCCACCGCGCCGCCGGCTTCGCTCGCTCGACCCCTTCCGTGGCCCCGCGGCCAGGCGGACAGCGGACGGCGCTGAGCCGGGGGGCGGGCCCCCGCTCTCCCCGTTTCCACGCGGAGACCGGGGGTGGGACGCCCCCGGCTGCCCGCCCGTCCCCCACCCGGCACGCGCCGGGAAGGCGAACGGGGAAGCCCGCGGGCAGGGCCCGGGACCGGGACAGCCGCAGCCGGTGGCAGGGTGCCCTCCGGCGAGGGACCGGAGCCGGAGACGCCGAGCGACGCCCGCCGCCGCTCGGACGCGGTCACGCCACCCGAAACCGGCCCCGGACGGGGGGGAACCGGCAGCGCGAGACCGCCGAGGGCGCCAGCTCGCCGGGGCCCCGCTCTGGGGCCTGGGCAAAGGGAAAAGGGACCGGGAGGTCCGCAGCGGCCCGCGCCGCAAGAGGCGCCGCCGCCGAGCCGCGGCAACGCGCCCGCACAAAACCCCCGGCGGGGGCGAAGCGCCCTGGGCCAGCCCCCACCGCGGGGGCTCGCCGCCCCGGCCCGCGAGAAGCCCGCGCTTCAACGCGCCGCCGGGGACGCCCGTGGCGAGGCGAGGCGCGGGCCGGACCACGGCCGACCTCGCGCGGTGGGCTCTCTCCGGCCGAGCGCTCGGACCGCAGAGAGGGGGGGGCAGCAGAGTCCCCTCCCCGGCCCGGCGGGCCCCCGGAGGACGACGAGCGCGACGACGGCGGACCTAGCCAGAGGCATTGCGGGGGCAACCCCCGCCCCTCTGAAGGCACCCGCCCGCCCCCGCGCTCGCCCCCGCATCCGGGGGTGGCGCGCCGAGCCGCCCGGGTCTTTAAACCGCCGCCCGGCTTCCTCCGCGGTAGGGCAAGGCCGCGGACGAAGGCGCGGAACGCTAGGTACCTGACCCTGGGGTGAGGGAAACCAGACTTAAGGCCCCGCGGGGGTGCCTCCCCCCACTGCCGCCGTCGGGGGGAGCGTCCGCCCGCGGGGGCCGCGCCCGACGTCCGCCGCCACCACCGCGCCCCTGGCCTGGCCCGAGGCCCGGGGTTTCCCTCAGTCAGCCGGCGCTGCGCTCGGGGAGGAGGGACGCGGCTGGGGACGCCCATGCCGCGCGCTCGCCGCGCGGCGAGCGCCCGGCTACGGCGGCCCCGGCG
>NW_027142975.1:45000-52500 GCF_026170545.1 Melanerpes formicivorus | reverse complement strand
CTACTCGCCGAGGGAGAGCACGTCTACTCGCCGAGGGAGAGCACGTCTACTCGCCGAGGGAGAGCACGTCTACTCGCCCAGGGAGAGCACGTCTACTCGCCCAGGGAGAGCACGTCTACCTCCCGCCTGAGGGAGAGCACGGGGGGGGGGGACAAAGACAGGCGGCAGCAGCTTCGGTGAACGTCACCCGGGAGGCGACCGGGGCTGTCCCGGGGCAGTCCCGGGAAGCCGGCGTCCGACACAGGGAACCGTCAGCTGCCGGACCGGGGCGAATCCCCGCGGCCACGGCAGGGGTGGGGGCTCGAAGACAGCCGGCAGTCGCCTCGGTGAACGTCACCCGGCCGGCGACCGCGGCCGTTCCGGGGCCGTCCCGGGAAGCCTGCGACAGGCACGGGGTCCCAGCCGCGGCCGGACCGACTCGAAGCCCCGCGGCCCCGGCACGGGGGAGGCCCAAAGACTGGCGGCAGCCGCTTCGCTGAACGTCACCCGGCCGGCGACCGGGGCCGTCCCGGGGCTGTCCCGGGATGCCGGCTTCCGGCACGGGGTCCCGGCCGCGGCCGGAGCGGCTCGAATCCCCGCGGTCCCGGCAGCAGCCGGAGCCGCTCGCCGTTCGGGCTCCCGGCACCCTACGGATCCGCCGACTCGTTCGCGGGCGGCGGGGGGAGGCAGTGAAGGAGGTGCGGGCAGAAGCGGCAGCGGAGGCGGAGGGGGGGGGGGGCTCGAAGACAGCCGGCAGCCGCTTCGGAGAACGTCACCCGGCCGGCGACCGCGGCCGTTCCGGGGCCGTCCCGGGAAGCCTGCGACAGGCACGGGGTCCCGGCCTCGGCCGGACCCGCACTGGGTGCCGCCGCCTCGGGCTCTCGGGACGGTATGGATCCGCCGACTCGTTCGCCGGCGGCGGGGGGAGGCAGTGGAGGGGGTGCGGGGAGAAGCGGCAGCGGAGGCGGAGGGGGGGGGGGGCTCGAAGACAGCCGGCAGCCGCTTCGGTGAACGTCACCCAGGAGGCGATCGGGGCCGTCCCGGGGCCGTCCCGGGATGCTGGCTTCCGCCACGGGGTCCCGGCCGCGGCCGGAGCGGCTCGAATCCCCGCGGTCCCGGCAGCAGCCGGAGCCGCTCGCCGTTCGGGCTCCCGGCACCCTACGGATCCGGCGACTCGTTCGCCGGCGGCGGGGGGAGGCAGTGGAGGGGGTGCGGGCAGAAGCGGCAGCGGAGGCGGAGGGGGGGGGGCTCGAAGACAGCCGGCAGCCGCTTCGGTGAACGTCACCCGGCCGGCGACCGGGGCCGTCCCGGGGCTGTCCGGGGATGCCGGCTTCCGGCACGGGGTCCCGGCCGCGGCCGGAGCGGCTCGAATCCCCGCGGTCCCGGCAGCAGCCGGAGCCGCTCGCCGTTCGGGCTCCCGGCACCCTACAGATCCGGCGACTCGTTCGCGGGCGGCGGGGGGAGGCAGTGGAGGGGGTGCGGGCAGAAGCGGCAGCGGAGGCGGAGGGGGGGGGGGGGGGCTCGGAGACAGCCGTCAGCCGCTTCGGTGAACGTCACCCGGGAGGCGACCGGGACCGGCCCGGGAAGCCATCGTCCGGCCCCGGATCCCGGCCGCGGCCGGACCGGCTCGAAGCCCCGCGGCCCCGGCACGGGGGAGGCCCAAAGACTGGCGGCAGCCGCTTCGCTGAACGTCACCCGGCCGGCGACCGGGGCCGTCCCGGGGCCGTCCCGGGATGCCGGCTTCCGGCACGGGGTCCCGGCCGCGGCCGGAGCGGCTCGAAGCCCCGCGGTCCCGGCAGCAGCCGGAGCCGCTCGCCGTTCGGGCTCCCGGCACCCTACGGATCCGCCGACTCGTTCGCCGGCGGCGGGGGGAGGCAGTGGAGGGGGTGCGGGCAGAAGCGGCAGCGGAGGCGGAGGGGGGGGGGGGCTCGAAGACAGCCGGCAGCCGCTTCGGTGAACGTCACCCGGCCGGCGACCGGGGCCGTCCCGGGGCTGTCCGGGGATGCCGGCTTCCGGCACGGGGGTCCCGGCCGCGGCCGGAGCGGCTCGAATCCCCGCGGCCCCGGCAGCAGCCGGAGCCGCTCGCCGTTCGGGCTCCCGGCACCCTACAGATCCGGCGACTCGTTCGCCGGCGGCGGGGGGAGGCAGTGGAGGGGGTGCGGGGAGAAGCGGCAGCGGAGGCGGAGGGGGGGGGGGGGCTCGAAGACAGCTGGCAGCCGCTTCGGTGAACGTCACCCGGGAGGCGACCGGGACCGGCCCGGGAAGCCATCGTCCGGCCCGGGATCCCGGCCGCGGCCGGACCGGCTCGAAGCCCCGCGGCCCCGGCACGGGGGAGGCCCAAAGACTGGCGGCAGCCGCTTCGCTGAACGTCACCCGGCCGGCGACCGGGGCCGTCCCGGGGCCGTCCCGGGATGCCGGCTTCCGGCACGGGGTCCCGGCCGCGGCCGGAGCGGCTCGAATCCCCGCGGCCCCGGCAGCAGCCGGAGCCGCTCGCCGTTCGGGCTCCCGGCACCCTACGGATCCGGCGACTCGTTCGCCGGCGGCGGGGGGAGGCAGTGGAGGCGGTGCGGGGAGAAGCGGCAGCGGAGGCGGAGGGGGGGCGGGGGGGACGATAGTGGCGGGGGGCGGGGGGTGCTCGAAGGCAGCCGGCAGCCGGTTCGGTGAACATTCGCCGGGGCGGGGGGGCGACCTGTCCGTGCCCGGGGCAGCCCCGGGAAGCCGGCAGCCAGCACGGGGTCCCGGCAGCACCTGTTCCCTGCCCTGGGACTTGCCGTGCCCGGCGGCCGGTTGCCGGGTGGGGGGAGCGATGAGAGGCGGGGCGCAGCGGCCGGGGCAGCGCCGGGCCGCAGCGGGGGGCTGGGCGGGTGGGGTAGGCGTCGAGCGGCAAGCCCTCGGCTGCAGCGAATGTTCGGCGGTGCGGGGCGGGGGGGGGACGGGACGACACGTTGGGGGCGCCGAGTCCGAGCCACCCCCGGCCCCAGGGGCGGCCGGAGGGGGAGGCCGGTGCCTGGCCCTGGGAGCTGCTGGGCGCCGGATGGCCGAGGGTGCGTCAGAAGCCGCCCGAGCGGTCGAGCAGGTCCTCCAGAAAGGCCTAGGGTGGCTTCGAGGGCCCCGGGAGCAGTCGAGGGAGGCCTCCAGGCAGGTCTGGAGTGGATGGGAGGCCTTCCAAAGCAGACAAGGGAGGCTGCCAGCGGGGCCTAGGCTGGCACTGCAGCCTGTAAATGGTTGGGGGGGGGGGGCCTCTGGTGCGGCCTGGAGTCTCTGGGTGGCGTCCAGAGAGGTGCAAAAGATCCTCTGGTGCGGCCTGTGGTGGCGGAGAAGCCTGCAGAGCGTGCGGGGGAGGCTTCTGGTGCGGCCTGGGGTGGGTCGGAAGCCTGCAGAGCGTGCGGGAGAGGCTTCTGGTGCGGCCTGGGGTGGCTGAGAAGCCTGCAGAGCGTGCGGGAGAGGCTTCTGCTGCGGCCTGGGGTGGCTGAGAAGCCTGCAGAGCGTGCGGGGGAGGCTTCTGTTGGGGCCTGGGGTGGGTCAGAAGCCTACAGAGCGTGCGGGGGAGGCTTCTGTTGCGGCCTGGGGTGGGTCGGAAGCCTGCAGAGCATGCGGGGGAGGCTTCTGCTGCGGCCTGGGGTGGCTGAGAAGCCTGCAGAGCGTGCGGGAGAGGCTTCTGCTGCGGCCTGGGGTGGCTGAGAAGCCTGCAGAGCGTGCGGGAGAGGCTTCTGTTGGGGCCTGGGGTGGGTCGGAAGCCTGCAGAGCGTGCGGGAGAGGCTTCTGTTGGGGCCTGGGGTGGCTGAGAAGCCTGCAGAGCGTGCGGGGGAGGCTTCTGGTGCGGCCTGGGGTGGCTGAGAAGCCTGCAGAGCGTGCGGGGGAGGCTTCTGGTGCGGCCTGGGGTGGCTGAGAAGCCTGCAGAGCGTGCGGGGGAGGCTTCTGGTGCGGCCTGGGGTGGCTGAGAAGCCTGCAGAGCGTGCGGGGGAGGCTTCTGGTGCGGCCTGGGGTGGGACGGAAGCCTGCAGAGCGTGCGGGAGAGGCTTCTGCTGCGGCCTGGGGTGGGTCGGAAGCCTGCAGAGCGTGCGGGAGAGGCTTCTGTTGCGGCCTGGGGTGGGTCGGAAGCCTGCAGAGCGTGCGGGAGAGGCTTCTGCTGCGGCCTGGGGTGGGTCGGAAGCCTGCAGAGCGTGCGGGAGAGGCTTCTGCTGCGGCCTGGGGTGGCTGAGAAGCCTGCAGAGCGTGCGGGAGAGGCTTCTGGTGCGGCCTGGGGTGGCTGAGAAGCCTGCAGAGCGTGCGGGAGAGGCTTCTGCTGCGGCCTGGGGTGGCTGAGAAGCCTGCAGAGCGTGCGGGAGAGGCTTCTGCTGCGGCCTGGGGTGGCTGAGAAGCCTGCAGAGCGTGCGGGAGAGGCTTCTGCTGCGGCCTGGGGTGGCTGAGAAGCCTGCAGAGCGTGCGGGAGAGGCTTCTGGTGCGGCCTGGGGTGGCTGAGAAGCCTGCAGAGCGTGCGGGAGAGGCTTCTGGTGCGGCCTGGGGTGGCTGAGAAGCCTGCAGAGCGTGCGGGAGAGGCTTCTGCTGTGGCCTGGGGTGGGTCGGAAGCCTGCAGAGCGTGCGGGGGAGGCTTCTGGTGCGGCCTGGGGTGGGTCGGAAGCCTGCAGAGCATGCGGGGGAGGCTTCTGCTGCGGCCTGGGGTCTCTGGGTGGCCTCTAGAGAGGTGCAAAAGACCCTCTGGGTTGGGCTGGGGTGGCTCTTGGACCCCTGCCACACAGTGGGGAGAGGCCTCCGGCCCGCCACCTGTGTCCCTGTGTGCCTGAGTGCCTGTGTCCCTGTGTCCCTGTGTCCCTGTGTCCCTGTGTCCCTGTGTCCCTGAGTGCCTGAGTGCCTGAGTGCCTGTGTCCCTGTGTCCTTGTGTCCCTGTGTCCCTGTGTCCCTGAGTGCCTGAGTGCCTGTGTCCCTGTGTCCCTGTGTCCCTGAGTGCCTGAGTGCCTGAGTGCCTGTGTCCCTGTGTCCTTGTGTCCCTGTGTCCCTGTGTCCCTGTGTGCCTGAGTGCCTGTGTCCCTGTGTCCCTGTCTGTGTACCTGTGTGCGAGAGTGTCCGGCACGCCACCCAGCGGCGGCGGGCAAGCAGGTAGGCGGGTGGGCGGGCCGGCGAGGGCCAGTGTGAGTTTGGGGGGTGGGAGGGGAGGCGGCAGCTGGAAGCGTCAGAGGAGGGGGCGTGGCTCTGGCTGGCCCCGGGAGCAGGTTCCCGGGACCGGGACCGGCTGGACCCGGCGGGTGGTTGATCCCGGGGCGGGGGGCAGAGGCGGCGGGAAGCGGCAGCTGCGTGTGCGGCGGGGGGGGTGGAGGGCGAACCGCGGCGGGAAGCGGATGCTTCAGAGCAGGTTACGGGGGCGGGGACGGACGACACCACCTGTCCCCGCCCCGGGACGGGCTGGACCCGGCGCCCTGGACCCGGCGCCGTGTACCCGCCGCCGCCCCCGCCGCCGCCCCCCTCCGCCACCCCGGGACCCCGACGTTTTTTGGCGCCCGCGCCTTTTTTTGCTCCCCGCCTGCCCGCGCTGCCCCGGGCCCTCCCCCGGGGCGGGGCGGGAGGGAGGGACGGACGGACGGGTAGCCGGGGATCTCCGAGCGCGCGCCACCAGACCGAGGCGGGGTCCCGGCGGCGGCGGCGGCGGCGGCGGCGGCGGCAGCAAGCGACGGCGGGGGGGGCAGGCTAGGGAGAGAGGGGGAGCGGCATGCGGTAGGGCTGGGGGGTTTGTTTCGGGGGGGAGGGGTGGGGGGGGGGTGGCAGCGGTCAGCGAGAGCGGGGAGAGGGGGAGCGGCATGCGGTAGGGCTGGGGTGTTTTTGGGGTGGGGGCGTTGGGGGGATTAGCGGGCGGGCGGGCAGCCGAGCCAAGCGGCAAGCCGGGGGGCGGGCGAGGGCGGCTTTAGGGCCGGAGGAGCGGAGCGCAACCTCCCCCGTGCAGGCTCCAGCGTGGAGAGCAGCAAGTTTTTGGGGACGGGGGACGACGGACGGGAGGGGCAGCGGCGAGAGGCTAGCTGCGGCAAGGGGCACCGGCACGGCCGCCCTAACAGCGCCGCCTCGGTCGCAGGGGTTAGAGAGCAGCCGGGCAGCCCGGGAGGGAAGCGGCAGCCCGCGAAGGGGGGAAGGGGGGGCTCCGCGCAAACCGCTAACGGGAGCCGGGGGGTGTGGGGAGCTGGGGGTGGCAGCAGCGGCAAGAGGCAACGTCGGGAGGGGGGGCTCCGCGCAAACCGGTAACGGGGGCCGGGGGGTGTGGGGGGGGCGGTGGCGGCCGCGGCAAGAGGCAACGGCAGGCGGGGGGGCTCCGCGCAAACCGGCAGCGGGGGGGGGGGGGCGGGGGTAGCGGCAAGAGGCAACGGCGGGAAGGGGGGGCTCCGCGCAAACCGCTAACGGGAGCCGGGGGGTGTGGGGAGCTGGGGGTGGCAGCAGCGGCAAGAGGCAACGTCGGGAGGGGGGGCTCCGCGCAAACCGGTAACGGGGGCCCGGGGGTGTGGAGGGGGCGGTGGTGGCCGCGGCGAGAGGCAACGGCAGGCGGGGGCGCTCCGCGCAAACCGGCAGCGGGGGGGGGGCGGGGGTAACGGCAAGAGGCAACGGCGGGAAGGGGGGCCTCCGCGCAAACCGGCAGCGGGGGGGGGCGGGGGTAGCGGCAAGAGGCAACGGCGGGAAGGGGGGGCTCCGCGCAAACCGGCAGCGGGGGGGGGCGGGGGTAGCGGCAAGAGGCAACGGCGGGAAGGGGGGGCTCCGCGCAAACCGGCAGCGGGGGGGGGGCGGGGGTAGCGGCACAAGAGGCAACGTCGGGAGGGGGGGCTCCGCGCAAACCGGCAGCGGGGGGGGGCGGGGGTAGCGGCAAGAGGCAACGGCGGGAAGGGGGAGCTCCGCGCAAACCGGCAGCGGGGGGGGGGCGGGGGTAGCGGCAAGAGGCAACGTCGGGAGGGGGGGCTCCGCGCAAACCGGCAGCGGGGGGGGGGCGGGGGGTAGCGGCAAGAGGCAACGTCGGGAGGGGGGGCGCCGCGCAAACCGGCAACGGGGGCGGGGGGGGAGGCGGTCAGGGGCGGGGGGAGATTTCTAGAGATGCCGGCAGACCTTCTCCCCGGAGAACAGCGCTGTTGAAGAAAAGACTGCTTCAGAACACAACCTTTAATGAAAGACGCTCGATGAAAACAACACTTAATAAAAGAAGGTTTCATGCCGACTGCCTCTCTTCATTTACGCCGCCGCGGGGGGGGGGGGTTGGGGGCCGGGCGGGCGATACCAGGCGGCCCTCGTCCCGGGGACCACGTCTACCCCGCGGTTCCAGCCTCCGCGCGCTAAGTGCCCGCCCGGCCGCGGGGAGCACGTCTACCTCCTGCCGCACGGCTCAGTGCACTAAGTCCCCCCTCGCCATGGAGAGCACGTCTACCTGCCAGCTCAGGGAGAGCACGTCTACTCACCGAGGGAGAGCACGTCTACCACCTGGGAAGGAGAGCACGTCTACCTCCTGGGAAGGAGAGCACGTCTACCTCCTCGGGAAGGAGAGCACGTCTACCTCCT
>NW_027142975.1:25000-32500 GCF_026170545.1 Melanerpes formicivorus | reverse complement strand
CACACTTCGGCAGTGGCCGGCGCCAGCCACTCGTCAACTTTTTTTCTTTTCCCCGCTTTCGTTGCCGAGCCCGGGCTGGGCTCCGGCTCACGGACGAGCAAAACCCATCCAACACCGCTGAGGGTGCGCCAGCGGCCGCTCCAAACCGCCGCGCCTTTGTTCGGCCCCCGCGGGTCCCCTCTCTGACCCGGGCGAAAGCCACCGAGAAGCCAGACGGACCCCTGCCCAGCCGCCTGGCGGGTGGCTTGGAGCAGCCGCTCGGCAGCGCTGCCCTGGGAGTGCTCGGCGTCACTCGTTCCCTCATATACGGAACTGGAGGGCCGTCAGCTCCGCGAGCGCACAACCAGCCGACCTCCGCCCAGCGGCAGGTCGCAGAAATCACGCCGGCTTGTACGATGACGTAGGCGGAGGCAGAGCGCAACAGCGACCCCTTGGCGACAAGCGCGATCTCCGCGGAGAGCACGTCTACTCGCCGAGGGAGAGCACGTCTACTCGCCGAGGGAGAGCACGTCTACTAGCCGAGGGAGAGCACGTCTACTCGCCGAGGGAGAGCACGTCTACTCGCCGAGGGAGAGCACGTCTACTCGCCCAGGGAGAGCACGTCTACTCGCCCAGGAAGAGCACGTCTACTCGCCCAGGGAGAGCACGTCTACTCGCCCAGGGAGAGCACGTCTACTCGCCCAGGGAGAGCACGTCTACTCGCCCAGGGAGAGCACGTCTACTCGCCCAGGGAGAGCACGTCTACTCGCCCAGGGAGAGCACGTCTACTCGCCGAGGGAGAGCACGTCTACTCGCCGAGGGAGAGCACGTCTACTCGCCGAGGGAGAGCACGTCTACTCGCCCAGGGAGAGCACGTCTACTCGCCCAGGGAGAGCACGTCTACTCGCCCAGGGAGAGCACGTCTACTCGCCCAGGGAGAGCACGTCTACTCGCCGAGGGAGAGCACGTCTACTCGCCCAGGGAGAGCACGTCTACTCGCCGAGGGAGAGCACGTCTACTCGCCGAGGGAGAGCACGTCTACTCGCCGAGGGAGAGCACGTCTACTCGCCGAGGGAGAGCACGTCTACTCGCCGAGGGAGAGCACGTCTCCCTCCCGCCTGAGGGAGAGCGCGGGGGGGGGGACAAAGACAGGCGGCAGCAGCTTCGGTGAACGTCACCCGGGAGGCGACCGGGGCTGTCCCGGGGCAGTCCCGGGAAGCCGGCGTCCGACACAGGGAACCGTCAGCTGCCGGACCGGGGCGAATCCCCGCGGCCACGGCAGGGGTGGGGGCTCGAAGACAGCCGGCAGCCGCTTCGGTGAACGTCACCCGGGAGGAGACTGGGGCCCTCCCGGGACCGTCCCGGGAAGACGACGTTCGGCACGAGATCCCGGCCGCGGCCGGACCGGCTCGAAGCCTCGCGGTCCCGGCAGCAGCCGGAGCCGCTCGCCGCCTCGGGCTCCCGGCCCCCTACAGATCCGGCGACTCGTTCGCGGGCGGCGGGGGGAGGCAGTGGAGGGGGTGCGGGGAGAAGCGGCAGCGGAGGCGGAGGGGGGGGGGCTCGAAGACAGCCGGCAGCCGCTTCGGTGAACGTCACCCAGGAGGCGATCGGGGCCGTCCCGGGGCCGTCCCGGGATGCCGGCTTCCGGCACGGGGTCCCGGCCGCGGCCGGACCGGCTCGTATCCCCGCGGCTCCGGCAGGGGGGGGGGGGGCTCGAAGACAGCCGGCAGTCGCCTCGGTGAACGTCACCCGGCCGGCGACCGCGGCCGTTCCGGGGCCGTCCCGGGAAGCCTGCGACAGGCACGGGGTCCCAGCCGCGGCCGGACCGACTCGAAGCCCCGCGGCCCCGGCACGGGGGAGGCCCAAAGACTGGCGGCAGCCGCTTCGCTGAACGTCACCCGGCCGGCGACCGGGGCCGTCCCGGGGCCGTCCCGGGATGCCGGCATCCGGCACGGGGTCCCGGCCGCGGCCGGAGCGGCTCGAATCCCCGCGGTCCCGGCAGCAGCCGGAGCCGCTCGCCGTTCGGGCTCCCGGCACCCTACGGATCCGCCGACTCGTTCGCCGGCGGCGGGGGGAGGCAGTGAAGGAGGTGCGGGCAGAAGCGGCAGCGGAGGCGGAGGGCGGGGGGGGCTCGAAGACAGCCGGCAGCCGCTTCGGAGAACGTCACCCGGCCGGCGACCGCGGCCGTTCCGGGGCCGTCCCGGGAAGCCTGCGACAGGCACGGGGTCCCGGCCTCGGCCGGACCCGCACTGGGTGCCGCCGCCTCGGGCTCTCGGGACGGTATGGATCCGCCGACTCGTTCGCCGGCGGCGGGGGGAGGCAGTGGAGGGGGTGCGGGGAGAAGCGGCAGCGGAGGCGGAGGGGGGGGGGGGCTCGAAGACAGCCGGCAGCCGCTTCGCTGAACGTCACCCGGCCGGCGACCGGGGCCGTCCCGGGGCTGTCCGGGGATGCCGGCTTCCGGCACGGGGTCCCGGCCGCGGCCGGACCGGCTCGAATCCCCGCGGTCCCGGCAGCAGCCGGAGCCGCTCGCCGTTCGGGCTCCCGGCACCCTACAGATCCGGCGACTCGTTCGCCGGCGGCGGGGGGAGGCAGTGGAGGGGGTGCGGGGAGAAGCGGCAGCGGAGGCGGAGGGGGGGGGGGGGCTCGAAGACAGCCGGCAGCCGCTTCGGTGAACGTCACCCGGGAGGCGACCGGGACCGGCCCGGGAAGCCATCGTCCGGCCCGGGATCCCGGCCGCGGCCGGACCGGCTCGAATCCCCGCGGCCCCGGCACGGGGGAGGCCCAAAGACTGGCGGCAGCCGCTTCGCTGAACGTCACCCGGCCGGCGACCGGGGCCGTCCCGGGGCCGTCCCGGGATGCCGGCTTCCGGCACGGGGTCCCGGCTGCGGCCGGAGCGGCTCGAAGCCCCGCGGGTCCCGGCAGCAGCCGGAGCCGCTCGCCGTTCGGGCTCCCGGCACCCTACAGATCCGGCGACTCGTTCGCGGGCGGCGGGGGGAGGCAGTGGAGGGGGTGCGGGCAGAAGCGGCCGCGGAGGCGGAGGGGGGGGGGGGGGCTCGAAGACAGCCGTCAGCCGCTTCGGTGAACGTCACCCGGGAGGCGACCGGGACCGGCCCGGGAAGCCATCGTCCGGCCCCGGATCCCGGCCGCGGCCGGACCGGCTCGAAGCCCCGCGGCCCCGGCACGGGGGAGGCCCAAAGACTGGCGGCAGCCGCTTCGCTGAACGTCACCCGGCCGGCGACCGGGGCCGTCCCGGGGCCGTCCCGGGATGCCGGCTTCCGGCACGGGGTCCCGGCCGCGGCCGGAGCGGCTCGAAGCCCCGCGGTCCCGGCAGCAGCCGGAGCCGCTCGCCGTTCGGGCTCCCGGCACCCTACGGATCCGCCGACTCGTTCGCCGGCGGCGGGGGGAGGCAGTGGAGGGGGTGCGGGCAGAAGCGGCAGCGGAGGCGGAGGGGGGGGGGGGGCTCGAAGACAGCCGGCAGCCGCTTCGGTGAACGTCACCCGGGAGGCGACCGGGGCCGTCCCGGGGCTGTCCGGGGATGCCGGCTTCCGGCACGGGGTCCCGGCCGCGGCCGGAGCGGCTCGAATCCCCGCGGTCCCGGCAGCAGCCGGAGCCGCTCGCCGTTCGGGCTCCCGGCACCCTACGGATCCGGCGACTCGTTCGCGGGCGGCGGGGGGAGGCAGTGGAGGGGGTGCGGGCAGAAGCGGCCGCGGAGGCGGAGGGGGGGGGGGGGCTCGAAGACAGCCGTCAGCCGCTTCGGTGAACGTCACCCGGGAGGCGACCGGGACCGGCCCGGGAAGCCATCGTCCGGCCCGGGATCCCGGCCGCGGCCGGACCGGCTCGAATCCCCGCGGCCCCGGCACGGGGGAGGCCCAAAGACTGGCGGCAGCCGCTTCGCTGAACGTCACCCGGCCGGCGACCGGGGCCGTCCCGGGGCCGTCCCGGGATGCCGGCTTCCGGCACGGGGTCCCGGCCGCGGCCGGAGCGGCTCGAAGCCCCGCGGTCCCGGCAGCAGCCGGAGCCGCTCGCCGTTCGGGCTCCCGGCACCCTACGGATCCGGCGACTCGTTCGCCGGCGGCGGGGGGAGGCAGTGGAGGGGGTGCGGGCAGAAGCGGCAGCGGAGGCGGAGGGGGGGGGGGGCTCGAAGACAGCCGGCAGCCGCTTCGGTGAACGTCACCCGGGAGGCGACCGGGGCCGTCCCGGGGCTGTCCGGGGATGCCGGCTTCCGGCACGGGGTCCCGGCCGCGGCCGGAGCGGCTCGAATCCCCGCGGTCCCGGCAGCAGCCGGAGCCGCTCGCCGTTCGGGCTCCCGGCACCCTACGGATCCGGCGACTCGTTCGCGGGCGGCGGGGGGAGGCAGTGGAGGGGGTGCGGGCAGAAGCGGCCGCGGAGGCGGAGGGGGGGGGGGGGCTCGAAGACAGCCGTCAGCCGCTTCGGTGAACGTCACCCGGGAGGCGACCGGGACCGGCCCGGGAAGCCATCGTCCGGCCCCGGATCCCGGCCGCGGCCGGACCGGCTCGAAGCCCCGCGGCCCCGGCACGGGGGAGGCCCAAAGACTGGCGGCAGCCTCTTCGCTGAACGTCACCCGGCCGGCGACCGGGGCCGTCCCGGGGCCGTCCCGGGATGCCGGCTTCCGGCACGGGGTCCCGGCCGCGGCCGGAGCGGCTCGAAGCCCCGCGGCCCCGGCAGCAGCCGGAGCCGCTCGCCGTTCGGGCTCCCGGCACCCTACGGATCCGGCGACTCGTTCGCCGGCGGCGGGGGGAGGCAGTGGAGGCGGTGCGGGGAGAAGCGGCAGCGGAGGCGGAGGGGGGGCGGGGGGGGACGATAGTGGCGGGGGGCGGGGGGGTGCTCGAAGGCAGCCGGCAGCCGGTTCGGTGAACATTCGCCGGGGCGGGGGGGGCGACCTGTCCGTGCCCGGGGCAGCCCCGGGAAGCCGGCAGCCAGCACGGGGGTCCCGGCAGCACCTGTTCCCTGCCCTGGGACTTGCCGTGCCCGGCGGCCGGTTGCCGGGTGGGGGGGAGCGATGAGAGGCGGGGCGCAGCGGCCGGGGCAGCGCCGGGCCGCAGCGGGGGGCTGGGCGGGTGGGGTAGGCGTCGAGCGGCAAGCCCTCGGCTGCAGCGAATGTTCGGCGGTGCGGGGCGGGGGGGGACGGGACGACACGTTGGGGGCGCCGAGTCCGAGCCACCCCCGGCCCCAGGGGCGGCCGGAGGGGGAGGCCGGTGCCTGGCCCTGGGAGCTGCTGGGCGCCGGATGGCCGAGGGTGCGTCAGAAGCCGCCCGAGCGGTCGAGCAGGTCCTCCAGAAAGGCCTAGGGTGGCTTCGAGGGCCCCGGGAGCAGTCGAGGGAGGCCTCCAGGCAGGTCTGGAGTGGATGGGAGGCCTTCCAAAGCAGACAAGGGAGGCTGCCAGCGGGGCCTAGGCTGGCACTGCAGCCTGTAAATGGTTGGGGGGGGGGGCCTCTGGTGCGGCCTGGAGTCTCTGGGTGGCGTCCAGAGAGGTGCAAAAGATCCTCTGGTGCGGCCTGTGGTGGCGGAGAAGCCTGCAGAGCGTGCGGGGGAGGCTTCTGGTGCGGCCTGGGGTGGGTCGGAAGCCTGCAGAGCGTGCGGGAGAGGCTTCTGCTGCGGCCTGGGGTGGGTCGGAAGCCTGCAGAGCGTGCGGGAGAGGCTTCTGGTGCGGCCTGGGGTGGGTCGGAAGCCTGCAGAGCGTGCGGGAGAGGCTTCTGTTGGGGCCTGGGGTGGCTGAGAAGCCTGCAGAGCGTGCGGGAGAGGCTTCTGCTGCGGCCTGGGGTGGCTGAGAAGCCTGCAGAGCGTGCGGGAGAGGCTTCTGCTGCGGCCTGGGGTGGCTGAGAAGCCTGCAGAGCGTGCGGGAGAGGCTTCTGCTGCGGCCTGGGGTGGCTGAGAAGCCTGCAGAGCGTGCGGGAGAGGCTTCTGCTGCGGCCTGGGGTGGCTGAGAAGCCTGCAGAGCGTGCGGGAGAGGCTTCTGCTGCGGCCTGGGGTGGCTGAGAAGCCTGCAGAGCGTGCGGGAGAGGCTTCTGCTGCGGCCTGGGGTGGCTGAGAAGCCTGCAGGGCGTGCGGGAGAGGCTTCTGCTGCGGCCTGGGGTGGGTCGGAAGCCTGCAGAGCGTGCGGGGGAGGCTTCTGGTGCGGCCTGGGGTGGCTGAGAAGCCTGCAGAGCGTGCGCGGGAGGCTTCTGGTGCGGCCTGGGGTGGCTGAGAAGCCTGCAGAGCGTGCGGGAGAGGCTTCTGCTGCGGCCTGGGGTGGCTGAGAAGCCTGCAGAGCGTGCGGGGGAGGCTTCTGGTGCGGCCTGGGGTGGCTGAGAAGCCTGAAGAGCGTGCGGGAGAGGCTTCTGGTGCGGCCTGGGGTGGCTGAGAAGCCTGCAGAGCGTGCGGGGGAGGCTTCTGGTGCGGCCTGGGGTGGCTGAGAAGCCTGCAGAGCGTGCGGGAGAGGCTTCTGGTGCGGCCTGGGGTGGCTGAGAAGCCTGCAGAGCGTGCGGGAGAGGCTTCTGCTGCGGCCTGGGGTGGCTGAGAAGCCTGCAGAGCGTGCGGGAGAGGCTTCTGCTGCGGCCTGGGGTGGGTCGGAAGCCTGCAGAGCTTGCGGGGGAGGCTTCTGGTGCGGCCTGGGGTGGGTCGGAAGCCTGCAGAGCATGCGGGGGAGGCTTCTGCTGCGGCCTGGGGTCTCTGGGTGGCCTCTAGAGAGGTGCAAAAGACCCTCTGGGTTGGGCTGGGGTGGCTCTTGGACCCCTGCCACACAGTGGAGAGAGGCCTCCGGCCCGCCACCTGTGTCCCTGTGTGCCTGAGTGCCTGTGTCCCTGTGTCCCT
Source organism: Melanerpes formicivorus (assembly GCF_026170545.1). Taxonomy (NCBI): domain Eukaryota; kingdom Metazoa; phylum Chordata; class Aves; order Piciformes; family Picidae; genus Melanerpes; species Melanerpes formicivorus. Next base: position 25,711 of record NW_027142975.1, on the reverse strand, counting down.
GTGTCCCTGAGTGCCTGAGTGCCTGTGTCCCTGTGTCCCTGTGTCCCTGAGTGCCTGAGTGCCTGAGTGCCTGTGTCCCTGTGTCCTTGTGTCCCTGTGTCCCTGTGTCCCTGTGTGCCTGAGTGCCTGTGTCCCTGTGTCCCTGTCTGTGTACCTGTGTGCGAGAGTGTCCGGCACGCCACCCAGCGGCGGCGGGCAAGCAGGTAGGCGGGTGGGCGGGCCGGCGAGGGCCAGTGTGAGTTTGGGGGGTGGGAGGGGAGGCGGCAGCTGGAAGCGTCAGAGGAGGGGGGCGTGGCTCCGGCTGGCCCCGGGAGCAGGTTCCCGGGACCGGGACCGGCTGGACCCGGCGGGTGGTTGATCCCGGGGCGGGGGGGCAGAGGCGGCGGGAAGCGGCAGCTGCGTGTGCGGCGGGGGGGTGGAGGGCGAACCGCGGCGGGAAGCGGATGCTTCAGAGCAGGTTACGGGGGCGGGGACGGACGACACCACCTGTCCCCGCCCCGGGACGGGCTGGACCCGGCGCCGTGTACCCGCCGCCGCCCCCCGCCGCCGCCCCCCTCCGCCACCCCGGGACCCCGACGTTTTTTGGCGCCCGCGCCTTTTTTTGCTCCCCGCCTGCCCGCGCTGCCCCGGGCCCTCCCCCGGGGCGGGGCGGGGAGGGAGGGACGGACGGACGGGTAGCCGGGGATCTCCGAGCGCGCGCCACCAGACCGA
>NW_027142975.1:0-10000 GCF_026170545.1 Melanerpes formicivorus | reverse complement strand
CTCGCCGAGGGAGAGCACGTCTACTCGCCCAGGGAGAGCACGTCTACTCGCCCAGGGAGAGCACGTCTACTCGCCGAGGGAGAGCACGTCTACTCGCCGAGGGAGAGCACGTCTACTCGCCGAGGGAGAGCACGTCTACTCGCCCAGGGAGAGCACGTCTACTCGCCCAGGGAGAGCACGTCTACTCGCCCAGGGAGAGCACGTCTACTCGCCCAGGGAGAGCACGTCTACTCGCCCAGGGAGAGCACGTCTACTCGCCCAGGGAGAGCACGTCTACTCGCCGAGGGAGAGCACGTCTACCCGCCGAGGGAGAGCACGTCTACTCGCCCAGGGAGAGCACGTCTACTCGCCGAGGGAGAGCACGTCTACTCGCCGAGGGAGAGCACGTCTACTCGCCGAGGGAGAGCACGTCTACTCGCCGAGGGAGAGCACGTCTACTCGCCCAGGGAGAGCACGTCTACTCGCCCAGGGAGAGCACGTCTACCTCCCGCCTGAGGGAGAGCACGGGGGGGGGGGACAAAGACAGGCGGCAGCAGCTTCGGTGAACGTCACCCGGGAGGCGACCGGGGCTGTCCCGGGGCAGTCCCGGGAAGCCGGCGTCCGACACAGGGAACCGTCAGCTGCCGGACCGGGGCGAATCCCCGCGGCCACGGCAGGGGTGGGGGCTCGAAGACAGCCGGCAGTCGCCTCGGTGAACGTCACCCGGCCGGCGACCGCGGCCGTTCCGGGGCCGTCCCGGGAAGCCTGCGACAGGCACGGGGTCCCAGCCGCGGCCGGACCGACTCGAAGCCCCGCGGCCCCGGCACGGGGGAGGCCCAAAGACTGGCGGCAGCCGCTTCGCTGAACGTCACCCGGCCGGCGACCGGGGCCGTCCCGGGGCTGTCCCGGGATGCCGGCTTCCGGCACGGGGTCCCGGCCGCGGCCGGAGCGGCTCGAATCCCCGCGGTCCCGGCAGCAGCCGGAGCCGCTCGCCGTTCGGGCTCCCGGCACCCTACGGATCCGCCGACTCGTTCGCGGGCGGCGGGGGGAGGCAGTGAAGGAGGTGCGGGCAGAAGCGGCAGCGGAGGCGGAGGGGGGGGGGGGCTCGAAGACAGCCGGCAGCCGCTTCGGAGAACGTCACCCGGCCGGCGACCGCGGCCGTTCCGGGGCCGTCCCGGGAAGCCTGCGACAGGCACGGGGTCCCGGCCTCGGCCGGACCCGCACTGGATGCCGCCGCCTCGGGCTCTCGGGACGGTATGGATCCGCCGACTCGTTCGCCGGCGGCGGGGGGAGGCAGTGGAGGGGGTGCGGGGAGAAGCGGCAGCGGAGGCGGAGGGGGGGGGGGGCTCGAAGACAGCCGGCAGCCGCTTCGGTGAACGTCACCCAGGAGGCGATCGGGGCCGTCCCGGGGCCGTCCCGGGATGCTGGCTTCCGCCACGGGGTCCCGGCCGCGGCCGGAGCGGCTCGAATCCCCGCGGTCCCGGCAGCAGCCGGAGCCGCTCGCCGTTCGGGCTCCCGGCACCCTACGGATCCGGCGACTCGTTCGCCGGCGGCGGGGGGAGGCAGTGGAGGGGGTGCGGGCAGAAGCGGCAGCGGAGGCGGAGGGGGGGGGGCTCGAAGACAGCCGGCAGCCGCTTCGGTGAACGTCACCCGGCCGGCGACCGGGGCCGTCCCGGGGCTGTCCGGGGATGCCGGCTTCCGGCACGGGGTCCCGGCCGCGGCCGGAGCGGCTCGAATCCCCGCGGTCCCGGCAGCAGCCGGAGCCGCTCGCCGTTCGGGCTCCCGGCACCCTACAGATCCGGCGACTCGTTCGCGGGCGGCGGGGGGAGGCAGTGGAGGGGGTGCGGGCAGAAGCGGCAGCGGAGGCGGAGGGGGGGGGGGGGGGCTCGGAGACAGCCGTCAGCCGCTTCGGTGAACGTCACCCGGGAGGCGACCGGGACCGGCCCGGGAAGCCATCGTCCGGCCCCGGATCCCGGCCGCGGCCGGACCGGCTCGAAGCCCCGCGGCCCCGGCACGGGGGAGGCCCAAAGACTGGCGGCAGCCGCTTCGCTGAACGTCACCCGGCCGGCGACCGGGGCCGTCCCGGGGCCGTCCCGGGATGCCGGCTTCCGGCACGGGGTCCCGGCCGCGGCCGGAGCGGCTCGAAGCCCCGCGGTCCCGGCAGCAGCCGAGCCGCTCGCCGTTCGGGCTCCCGGCACCCTACGGATCCGCCGACTCGTTCGCCGGCGGCGGGGGGAGGCAGTGGAGGGGGTGCGGGCAGAAGCGGCAGCGGAGGCGGAGGGGGGGGGGGGCTCGAAGACAGCCGGCAGCCGCTTCGGTGAACGTCACCCGGCCGGCGACCGGGGCCGTCCCGGGGCTGTCCGGGGATGCCGGCTTCCGGCACGGGGTCCCGGCCGCGGCCGGAGCGGCTCGAATCCCCGCGGCCCCGGCAGCAGCCGGAGCCGCTCGCCGTTCGGGCTCCCGGCACCCTACAGATCCGGCGACTCGTTCGCCGGCGGCGGGGGGAGGCAGTGGAGGGGGTGCGGGCAGAAGCGGCAGCGGAGGCGGAGGGGGGGGGGGGGCTCGAAGACAGCCGGCAGCCGCTTCGGTGAACGTCACCCGGGAGGCGACCGGGACCGGCCCGGGAAGCCATCGTCCGGCCCGGGATCCCGGCCGCGGCCGGACCGGCTCGAAGCCCCGCGGCCCCGGCACGGGGGAGGCCCAAAGACTGGCGGCAGCCGCTTCGCTGAACGTCACCCGGCCGGCGACCGGGGCCGTCCCGGGGCCGTCCCGGGATGCCGGCTTCCGGCACGGGGTCCCGGCCGCGGCCGGAGCGGCTCGAATCCCCGCGGTCCCGGCAGCAGCCGGAGCCGCTCGCCGTTCGGGCTCCCGGCACCCTACGGATCCGCCGACTCGTTCGCCGGCGGCGGGGGGAGGCAGTGGAGGGGGTGCGGGCAGAAGCGGCAGCGGAGGCGGAGGGGGGGGGGGCTCGAAGACAGCCGGCAGCCGCTTCGGTGAACGTCACCCGGCCGGCGACCGGGGCCGTCCCGGGGCTGTCCGGGGATGCCGGCTTCCGGCACGGGGTCCCGGCCGCGGCCGGAGCGGCTCGAATCCCCGCGGTCCCGGCAGCAGCCGGAGCCGCTCGCCGTTCGGGCTCCCGGCACCCTACAGATCCGGCGACTCGTTCGCCGGCGGCGGGGGGAGGCAGTGGAGGGGGTGCGGGCAGAAGCGGCAGCGGAGGCGGAGGGGGGGGGGGGGCTCGAAGACAGCCGGCAGCCGCTTCGGTGAACGTCACCCGGGAGGCGACCGGGACCGGCCCGGGAAGCCATCGTCCGGCCCGGGATCCCGGCCGCGGCCGGACCGGCTCGAAGCCCCGCGGCCCCGGCACGGGGGAGGCCCAAAGACTGGCGGCAGCCGCTTCGCTGAACGTCACCCGGCCGGCGACCGGGGCCGTCCCGGGGCCGTCCCGGGATGCCGGCTTCCGGCACGGGGTCCCGGCCGCGGCCGGAGCGGCTCGAATCCCCGCGGCCCCCGGCAGCAGCCGGAGCCGCTCGCCGTTCGGGCTCCCGGCACCCTACAGATCCGGCGACTCGTTCGCCGGCGGCGGGGGGAGGCAGTGGAGGGGGTGCGGGGAGAAGCGGCAGCGGAGGCGGAGGGGGGGGGGGGGCTCGAAGACAGCTGGCAGCCGCTTCGGTGAACGTCACCCGGGAGGCGACCGGGACCGGCCCGGGAAGCCATCGTCCGGCCCGGGATCCCGGCCGCGGCCGGACCGGCTCGAAGCCCCGCGGCCCCGGCACGGGGGAGGCCCAAAGACTGGCGGCAGCCGCTTCGCTGAACGTCACCCGGCCGGCGACCGGGGCCGTCCCGGGGCCGTCCCGGGATGCCGGCTTCCGGCACGGGGTCCCGGCCGCGGCCGGAGCGGCTCGAAGCCCCGCGGCCCCGGCAGCAGCCGGAGCCGCTCGCCGTTCGGGCTCCCGGCACCCTACGGATCCGGCGACTCGTTCGCCGGCGGCGGGGGGAGGCAGTGGAGGCGGTGCGGGGAGAAGCGGCAGCGGAGGCGGAGGGGGGGCGGGGGGGACGATAGTGGCGGGGGGCGGGGGGTGCTCGAAGGCAGCCGGCAGCCGGTTCGGTGAACATTCGCCGGGGCGGGGGGGCGACCTGTCCGTGCCCGGGGCAGCCCCGGGAAGCCGGCAGCCAGCACGGGGTCCCGGCAGCACCTGTTCCCTGCCCTGGGACTTGCCGTGCCCGGCGGCCGGTTGCCGGGTGGGGGGAGCGATGAGAGGCGGGGCGCAGCGGCCGGGGCAGCGCCGGGCCGCAGCGGGGGGCTGGGCGGGTGGGGTAGGCGTCGAGCGGCAAGCCCTCGGCTGCAGCGAATGTTCGGCGGTGCGGGGCGGGGGGGGACGGGACGACACGTTGGGGGCGCCGAGTCCGAGCCACCCCCGGCCCCAGGGGCGGCCGGAGGGGGAGGCCGGTGCCTGGCCCTGGGAGCTGCTGGGCGCCGGATGGCCGAGGGTGCGTCAGAAGCCGCCCGAGCGGTCGAGCAGGTCCTCCAGAAAGGCCTAGGGTGGCTTCGAGGGCCCCGGGAGCAGTCGAGGGAGGCCTCCAGGCAGGTCTGGAGTGGATGGGAGGCCTTCCAAAGCAGACAAGGGAGGCTGCCAGCGGGGCCTAGGCTGGCACTGCAGCCTGTAAATGGTTGGGGGGGGGGGCCTCTGGTGCGGCCTGGAGTCTCTGGGTGGCGTCCAGAGAGGTGCAAAAGATCCTCTGGTGCGGCCTGTGGTGGCGGAGAAGCCTGCAGAGCGTGCGGGGGAGGCTTCTGGTGCGGCCTGGGGTGGGTCGGAAGCCTGCAGAGCGTGCGGGAGAGGCTTCTGGTGCGGCCTGGGGTGGCTGAGAAGCCTGCAGAGCGTGCGGGAGAGGCTTCTGCTGCGGCCTGGGGTGGCTGAGAAGCCTGCAGAGCGTGCGGGGGAGGCTTCTGTTGGGGCCTGGGGTGGGTCAGAAGCCTACAGAGCGTGCGGGGGAGGCTTCTGTTGCGGCCTGGGGTGGGTCGGAAGCCTGCAGAGCATGCGGGGGAGGCTTCTGCTGCGGCCTGGGGTGGCTGAGAAGCCTGCAGAGCGTGCGGGAGAGGCTTCTGCTGCGGCCTGGGGTGGCTGAGAAGCCTGCAGAGCGTGCGGGAGAGGCTTCTGTTGGGGCCTGGGGTGGGTCGGAAGCCTGCAGAGCGTGCGGGAGAGGCTTCTGTTGGGGCCTGGGGTGGCTGAGAAGCCTGCAGAGCGTGCGGGGGAGGCTTCTGGTGCGGCCTGGGGTGGCTGAGAAGCCTGCAGAGCGTGCGGGGGAGGCTTCTGGTGCGGCCTGGGGTGGCTGAGAAGCCTGCAGAGCGTGCGGGGGAGGCTTCTGGTGCGGCCTGGGGTGGCTGAGAAGCCTGCAGAGCGTGCGGGGGAGGCTTCTGGTGCGGCCTGGGGTGGGACGGAAGCCTGCAGAGCGTGCGGGAGAGGCTTCTGCTGCGGCCTGGGGTGGGTCGGAAGCCTGCAGAGCGTGCGGGAGAGGCTTCTGTTGCGGCCTGGGGTGGGTCGGAAGCCTGCAGAGCGTGCGGGAGAGGCTTCTGCTGCGGCCTGGGGTGGGTCGGAAGCCTGCAGAGCGTGCGGGAGAGGCTTCTGCTGCGGCCTGGGGTGGCTGAGAAGCCTGCAGAGCGTGCGGGAGAGGCTTCTGGTGCGGCCTGGGGTGGCTGAGAAGCCTGCAGAGCGTGCGGGAGAGGCTTCTGCTGCGGCCTGGGGTGGCTGAGAAGCCTGCAGAGCGTGCGGGAGAGGCTTCTGCTGCGGCCTGGGGTGGCTGAGAAGCCTGCAGAGCGTGCGGGAGAGGCTTCTGCTGCGGCCTGGGGTGGCTGAGAAGCCTGCAGAGCGTGCGGGAGAGGCTTCTGGTGCGGCCTGGGGTGGCTGAGAAGCCTGCAGAGCGTGCGGGAGAGGCTTCTGCTGCGGCCTGGGGTGGCTGAGAAGCCTGCAGAGCGTGCGGGAGAGGCTTCTGCTGTGGCCTGGGGTGGGTCGGAAGCCTGCAGAGCGTGCGGGGGAGGCTTCTGGTGCGGCCTGGGGTGGGTCGGAAGCCTGCAGAGCATGCGGGGGAGGCTTCTGCTGCGGCCTGGGGTCTCTGGGTGGCCTCTAGAGAGGTGCAAAAGACCCTCTGGGTTGGGCTGGGGTGGCTCTTGGACCCCTGCCACACAGTGGGGAGAGGCCTCCGGCCCGCCACCTGTGTCCCTGTGTGCCTGAGTGCCTGTGTCCCTGTGTCCCTGTGTCCCTGTGTCCCTGTGTCCCTGTGTCCCTGAGTGCCTGAGTGCCTGAGTGCCTGTGTCCCTGTGTCCTTGTGTCCCTGTGTCCCTGTGTCCCTGAGTGCCTGAGTGCCTGTGTCCCTGTGTCCCTGTGTCCCTGAGTGCCTGAGTGCCTGAGTGCCTGTGTCCCTGTGTCCTTGTGTCCCTGTGTCCCTGTGTCCCTGTGTGCCTGAGTGCCTGTGTCCCTGTGTCCCTGTCTGTGTACCTGTGTGCGAGAGTGTCCGGCACGCCACCCAGCGGCGGCGGGCAAGCAGGTAGGCGGGTGGGCGGGCCGGCGAGGGCCAGTGTGAGTTTGGGGGGTGGGAGGGGAGGCGGCAGCTGGAAGCGTCAGAGGAGGGGGCGTGGCTCCGGCTGGCCCCGGGAGCAGGTTCCCGGGACCGGGACCGGCTGGACCCGGCGGGTGGTTGATCCCGGGGCGGGGGGCAGAGGCGGCGGGAAGCGGCAGCTGCGTGTGCGGCGGGGGGGTGGAGGGCGAACCGCGGCGGGAAGCGGATGCTTCAGAGCAGGTTACGGGGGCGGGGACGGACGACACCACCTGTCCCCGCCCCGGGACGGGCTGGACCCGGCGCCCTGGACCCGGCGCCGTGTACCCGCCGCCGCCCCCGCCGCCGCCCCCCTCCGCCACCCCGGGACCCCGACGTTTTTTGGCGCCCGCGCCTTTTTTTGCTCCCCGCCTGCCCGCGCTGCCCCGGGCCCTCCCCCGGGGCGGGGCGGGAGGGAGGGACGGACGGACGGGTAGCCGGGGATCTCCGAGCGCGCGCCACCAGACCGAGGCGGGTCCCGGCGGCGGCGGCGGCGGCGGCGGCGGCGGCAGCAAGCGACGGCGGGGGGGGCAGGCTAGGGAGAGAGGGGGAGCGGCATGCGGTAGGGCTGGGGGGTTTGTTTCGGGGGGGAGGGGTGGGGGGGGGGTGGCAGCGGTCAGCGAGAGCGGGGAGAGGGGGAGCGGCATGCGGTAGGGCTGGGGTGTTTTTGGGGTGGGGGCGTTGGGGGGATTAGCGGGCGGGCGGGCAGCCGAGCCAAGCGGCAAGCCGGGGGGGCGGGCGAGGGCGGCTTTAGGGCCGGAGGAGCGGAGCGCAACCTCCCCCGTGCAGGCTCCAGCGTGGAGAGCAGCAAGTTTTTGGGGACGGGGGACGACGGACGGGAGGGGCAGCGGCGAGAGGCTAGCTGCGGCAAGGGGCACCGGCACGGCCGCCCTAACAGCGCCGCCTCGGTCGCAGGGGTTAGAGAGCAGCCGGGCAGCCCGGGAGGGAAGCGGCAGCCCGCGAAGGGGGGAAGGGGGGGCTCCGCGCAAACCGCTAACGGGAGCCGGGGGGTGTGGGGAGCTGGGGGTGGCAGCAGCGGCAAGAGGCAACGTCGGGAGGGGGGGCTCCGCGCAAACCGGTAACGGGGGCCGGGGGGTGTGGGGGGGGCGGTGGCGGCCGCGGCAAGAGGCAACGGCAGGCGGGGGGGCTCCGCGCAAACCGGCAGCGGGGGGGGGGGGGGCGGGGGTAGCGGCAAGAGGCAACGGCGGGAAGGGGGGGCTCCGCGCAAACCGCTAACGGGAGCCGGGGGGTGTGGGGAGCTGGGGGTGGCAGCAGCGGCAAGAGGCAACGTCGGGAGGGGGGGGCTCCGCGCAAACCGGTAACGGGGGGCCCGGGGGTGTGGAGGGGGCGGTGGTGGCCGCGGCGAGAGGCAACGGCAGGCGGGGGGCGCTCCGCGCAAACCGGCAGCGGGGGGGGGCGGGGGTAACGGCAAGAGGCAACGGCGGGAAGGGGGGCCTCCGCGCAAACCGGCAGCGGGGGGGGGCGGGGGTAGCGGCAAGAGGCAACGGCGGGAAGGGGGGGCTCCGCGCAAACCGGCAGCGGGGGGGGGCGGGGGTAGCGGCAAGAGGCAACGGCGGGAAGGGGGGGCTCCGCGCAAACCGGCAGCGGGGGGGGGGCGGGGGTAGCGGCAAGAGGCAACGGCGGGAAGGGGGGGCTCCGCGCAAACCGGCAGCGGGGGGGGGGCGGGGGGTAGCGGCAAGAGGCAACGGCGGGAAGGGGGAGCTCCGCGCAAACCGGCAGCGGGGGGGGGGCGGGGGTAGCGGCAAGAGGCAACGTCGGGAGGGGGGGGCTCCGCGCAAACCGGCAGCGGGGGGGGGCGGGGGGTAGCGGCAAGAGGCAACGTCGGGAGGGGGGGCGCCGCGCAAACCGGCAACGGGGGCGGGGGGGGAGGCGGTCAGGGGCGGGGGGAGATTTCTAGAGATGCCGGCAGACCTTCTCCCCGGAGAACAGCGCTGTTGAAGAAAAGACTGCTTCAGAACACAACCTTTAATGAAAGACGCTCGATGAAAACAACACTTAATAAAAGAAGGTTTCATGCCGACTGCCTCTCTTCATTTACGCCGCCGCGGGGGGGGGGGGTTGGGGGCCGGGCGGGCGATACCAGGCGGCCCTCGTCCCGGGGACCACGTCTACCCCGCGGTTCCAGCCTCCGCGCGCTAAGTGCCCGCCCGGCCGCGGGGAGCACGTCTACCTCCTGCCGCACGGCTCAGTGCACTAAGTCCCCCCTCGCCATGGAGAGCACGTCTACCTGCCAGCTCAGGGAGAGCACGTCTACTCACCGAGGGAGAGCACGTCTACCACCTGGGAAGGAGAGCACGTCTACCTCCTCGGGAAGGAGAGCACGTCTACCTCCTCGGGAAGGAGAGCACGTCTACCTCCTCGGGAAGGAGAGCACGTCTACCTCCTGGGAAGGAGAGCACGTCTACCTCCTCGGGAAGGAGAGCACGTCTACCTCCTGGGAAGGAGAGCACGTCTACCTCCTCGGGAAGGAGAGCACGTCTACCTGCCGCCGCACGGCTCAGTGCACTAAGTCCCCCCCCTCGCCAGGGAGAGCACGTCTACCTCCTCGGGAAGGAGAGCACGTCTACCTCCTGCCGCACGGCTCAGTGCACTAAGTCCCCCCTCGCCATGGAGAGCACGTCTACCTGCCAGCTCAGGGAGAGCACGTCTACTCACCGAGGGAGAGCACGTCTACCACCTGGGAAGGAGAGCACGTCTACCTCCTCGGGAAGGAGAGCACGTCTACCTCCTCGGGAAGGAGAGCACGTCTACCTCCTGGGAAGGAGAGCACGTCTACCTCCTCGGGAAGGAGAGCACGTCTACCTCCTGGGAAGGAGAGCACGTCTACCTCCTCGGGAAGGAGAGCACGTCTACCTGCCGCCGCACGGCTCAGTGCACTAAGTCCCCCCCCTCGCCAGGGAGAGCACGTCTACCTCCTCGGGAAGGAGAGCACGTCTACCTGCCGCCGCACGGCTCAGTGCACTAAGTCCCCCCTCGCCAGGGAGAGCACGTCTACCTCCTCGGGAAGGAGAGCACGTCTACCTGCCGCCGCACGCACCAACACCCTACGCCCCCCCCCCCCCCCCCCCCGGCCCCTCTCCGGGGGCCACGTCTACCCGGCAGGGGGGCAGGGAAAAAAAAAATAAAAAATGGCAGGAGCCGAGCCCCTCCGTCACGCGACGAGGGGCCACCTGCTCCCACCCCCTTGGGAAGCCTTACCCACCCGGCGACTACGCGCCCTCCGGGTGGGAGGCGGCGGGGCCCCCCCAAAGGCCCCGCCGGGGAAGGTGTGCCCTGCCCTGGGCCGGCAGCGGCACGGGGGACCGGCGGCGCGCCCTCTCGCGCCGGCCCGCGTCCCCCGCCCTGGAGAGGGGTAGGGTGGTGCCGGAGGCAACGGAAGCGGCGGGCGCGGAGAGGGGGCGCGCGCCCC
>NW_027142974.1:0-101017 GCF_026170545.1 Melanerpes formicivorus | reverse complement strand
CTTTCCCTTTAGGTTTTACCCCAACAATGTTTTCATTAGTTTCGCTCACTCTCGAAATCAAGCATTTTACAGCAGGTTGGAGCAGCCTGTATCTCAGCACAGGAATAAGGTAGGGAAGAATTCTAAGGCTCATTTTGACTGCCTCCAGAAGTTAGATCAGATGGCAAATTGGATTTGGTGCTAGGTCTTTCCCTTTAGGTTTTACCCCAACAATGTTTTCATTAGTTTCGCTCACTCTCGAAATCAAGCATTTTACAGCAGGTTGGAGCAGCCTGTATCTCAGCACAGGAATAAGGTAGGGAAGAATTCTAAGGCTCATTTTGACTGCCTCCAGAAGTTAGATCAGATGGCAAATTGGATTTGGTGCTAGGTCTTTCCCTTTAGGTTTTACCCCAACAATGTTTTCATTAGTTTCGCTCACTCTCGAAATCAAGCATTTTACAGCAGGTTGGAGCAGCCTGTATCTCAGCACAGGAATAAGGTAGGGAAGAATTCTAAGGCTCATTTTGACTGCCTCCAGAAGTTAGATCAGATGGCAAATTGGATTTGGTGCTAGGTCTTTCCCTTTAGGTTTTACCCCAACAATGTTTTCATTAGTTTCGCTCACTCTCGAAATCAAGCATTTTACAGCAGGTTGGAGCAGCCTGTATCTCAGCACAGGAATAAGGTAGGGAAGAATTCTAAGGCTCATTTTGACTGCCTCCAGAAGTTAGATCAGATGGCAAATTGGATTTGGTGCTAGGTCTTTCCCTTTAGGTTTTACCCCAACAATGTTTTCATTAGTTTCGCTCACTCTCGAAATCAAGCATTTTACAGCAGGTTGGAGCAGCCTGTATCTCAGCACAGGAATAAGGTAGGGAAGAATTCTAAGGCTCATTTTGACTGCCTCCAGAAGTTAGATCAGATGGCAAATTGGATTTGGTGCTAGGTCTTTCCCTTTAGGTTTTACCCCAACAATGTTTTCATTAGTTTCGCTCACTCTCGAAATCAAGCATTTTACAGCAGGTTGGAGCAGCCTGTATCTCAGCACAGGAATAAGGTAGGGAAGAATTCTAAGGCTCATTTTGACTGCCTCCAGAAGTTAGATCAGATGGCAAATTGGATTTGGTGCTAGGTCTTTCCCTTTAGGTTTTACCCCAACAATGTTTTCATTAGTTTCGCTCACTCTCGAAATCAAGCATTTTACAGCAGGTTGGAGCAGCCTGTATCTCAGCACAGGAATAAGGTAGGGAAGAATTCTAAGGCTCATTTTGACTGCCTCCAGAAGTTAGATCAGATGGCAAATTGGATTTGGTGCTAGGTCTTTCCCTTTAGGTTTTACCCCAACAATGTTTTCATTAGTTTCGCTCACTCTCGAAATCAAGCATTTTACAGCAGGTTGGAGCAGCCTGTATCTCAGCACAGGAATAAGGTAGGGAAGAATTCTAAGGCTCATTTTGACTGCCTCCAGAAGTTAGATCAGATGGCAAATTGGATTTGGTGCTAGGTCTTTCCCTTTAGGTTTTACCCCAACAATGTTTTCATTAGTTTCGCTCACTCTCGAAATCAAGCATTTTACAGCAGGTTGGAGCAGCCTGTATCTCAGCACAGGAATAAGGTAGGGAAGAATTCTAAGGCTCATTTTGACTGCCTCCAGAAGTTAGATCAGATGGCAAATTGGATTTGGTGCTAGGTCTTTCCCTTTAGGTTTTACCCCAACAATGTTTTCATTAGTTTCGCTCACTCTCGAAATCAAGCATTTTACAGCAGGTTGGAGCAGCCTGTATCTCAGCACAGGAATAAGGTAGGGAAGAATTCTAAGGCTCATTTTGACTGCCTCCAGAAGTTAGATCAGATGGCAAATTGGATTTGGTGCTAGGTCTTTCCCTTTAGGTTTTACCCCAACAATGTTTTCATTAGTTTCGCTCACTCTCGAAATCAAGCATTTTACAGCAGGTTGGAGCAGCCTGTATCTCAGCACAGGAATAAGGTAGGGAAGAATTCTAAGGCTCATTTTGACTGCCTCCAGAAGTTAGATCAGATGGCAAATTGGATTTGGTGCTAGGTCTTTCCCTTTAGGTTTTACCCCAACAATGTTTTCATTAGTTTCGCTCACTCTCGAAATCAAGCATTTTACAGCAGGTTGGAGCAGCCTGTATCTCAGCACAGGAATAAGGTAGGGAAGAATTCTAAGGCTCATTTTGACTGCCTCCAGAAGTTAGATCAGATGGCAAATTGGATTTGGTGCTAGGTCTTTCCCTTTAGGTTTTACCCCAACAATGTTTTCATTAGTTTCGCTCACTCTCGAAATCAAGCATTTTACAGCAGGTTGGAGCAGCCTGTATCTCAGCACAGGAATAAGGTAGGGAAGAATTCTAAGGCTCATTTTGACTGCCTCCAGAAGTTAGATCAGATGGCAAATTGGATTTGGTGCTAGGTCTTTCCCTTTAGGTTTTACCCCAACAATGTTTTCATTAGTTTCGCTCACTCTCGAAATCAAGCATTTTACAGCAGGTTGGAGCAGCCTGTATCTCAGCACAGGAATAAGGTAGGGAAGAATTCTAAGGCTCATTTTGACTGCCTCCAGAAGTTAGATCAGATGGCAAATTGGATTTGGTGCTAGGTCTTTCCCTTTAGGTTTTACCCCAACAATGTTTTCATTAGTTTCGCTCACTCTCGAAATCAAGCATTTTACAGCAGGTTGGAGCAGCCTGTATCTCAGCACAGGAATAAGGTAGGGAAGAATTCTAAGGCTCATTTTGACTGCCTCCAGAAGTTAGATCAGATGGCAAATTGGATTTGGTGCTAGGTCTTTCCCTTTAGGTTTTACCCCAACAATGTTTTCATTAGTTTCGCTCACTCTCGAAATCAAGCATTTTACAGCAGGTTGGAGCAGCCTGTATCTCAGCACAGGAATAAGGTAGGGAAGAATTCTAAGGCTCATTTTGACTGCCTCCAGAAGTTAGATCAGATGGCAAATTGGATTTGGTGCTAGGTCTTTCCCTTTAGGTTTTACCCCAACAATGTTTTCATTAGTTTCGCTCACTCTCGAAATCAAGCATTTTACAGCAGGTTGGAGCAGCCTGTATCTCAGCACAGGAATAAGGTAGGGAAGAATTCTAAGGCTCATTTTGACTGCCTCCAGAAGTTAGATCAGATGGCAAATTGGATTTGGTGCTAGGTCTTTCCCTTTAGGTTTTACCCCAACAATGTTTTCATTAGTTTCGCTCACTCTCGAAATCAAGCATTTTACAGCAGGTTGGAGCAGCCTGTATCTCAGCACAGGAATAAGGTAGGGAAGAATTCTAAGGCTCATTTTGACTGCCTCCAGAAGTTAGATCAGATGGCAAATTGGATTTGGTGCTAGGTCTTTCCCTTTAGGTTTTACCCCAACAATGTTTTCATTAGTTTCGCTCACTCTCGAAATCAAGCATTTTACAGCAGGTTGGAGCAGCCTGTATCTCAGCACAGGAATAAGGTAGGGAAGAATTCTAAGGCTCATTTTGACTGCCTCCAGAAGTTAGATCAGATGGCAAATTGGATTTGGTGCTAGGTCTTTCCCTTTAGGTTTTACCCCAACAATGTTTTCATTAGTTTCGCTCACTCTCGAAATCAAGCATTTTACAGCAGGTTGGAGCAGCCTGTATCTCAGCACAGGAATAAGGTAGGGAAGAATTCTAAGGCTCATTTTGACTGCCTCCAGAAGTTAGATCAGATGGCAAATTGGATTTGGTGCTAGGTCTTTCCCTTTAGGTTTTACCCCAACAATGTTTTCATTAGTTTCGCTCACTCTCGAAATCAAGCATTTTACAGCAGGTTGGAGCAGCCTGTATCTCAGCACAGGAATAAGGTAGGGAAGAATTCTAAGGCTCATTTTGACTGCCTCCAGAAGTTAGATCAGATGGCAAATTGGATTTGGTGCTAGGTCTTTCCCTTTAGGTTTTACCCCAACAATGTTTTCATTAGTTTCGCTCACTCTCGAAATCAAGCATTTTACAGCAGGTTGGAGCAGCCTGTATCTCAGCACAGGAATAAGGTAGGGAAGAATTCTAAGGCTCATTTTGACTGCCTCCAGAAGTTAGATCAGATGGCAAATTGGATTTGGTGCTAGGTCTTTCCCTTTAGGTTTTACCCCAACAATGTTTTCATTAGTTTCGCTCACTCTCGAAATCAAGCATTTTACAGCAGGTTGGAGCAGCCTGTATCTCAGCACAGGAATAAGGTAGGGAAGAATTCTAAGGCTCATTTTGACTGCCTCCAGAAGTTAGATCAGATGGCAAATTGGATTTGGTGCTAGGTCTTTCCCTTTAGGTTTTACCCCAACAATGTTTTCATTAGTTTCGCTCACTCTCGAAATCAAGCATTTTACAGCAGGTTGGAGCAGCCTGTATCTCAGCACAGGAATAAGGTAGGGAAGAATTCTAAGGCTCATTTTGACTGCCTCCAGAAGTTAGATCAGATGGCAAATTGGATTTGGTGCTAGGTCTTTCCCTTTAGGTTTTACCCCAACAATGTTTTCATTAGTTTCGCTCACTCTCGAAATCAAGCATTTTACAGCAGGTTGGAGCAGCCTGTATCTCAGCACAGGAATAAGGTAGGGAAGAATTCTAAGGCTCATTTTGACTGCCTCCAGAAGTTAGATCAGATGGCAAATTGGATTTGGTGCTAGGTCTTTCCCTTTAGGTTTTACCCCAACAATGTTTTCATTAGTTTCGCTCACTCTCGAAATCAAGCATTTTACAGCAGGTTGGAGCAGCCTGTATCTCAGCACAGGAATAAGGTAGGGAAGAATTCTAAGGCTCATTTTGACTGCCTCCAGAAGTTAGATCAGATGGCAAATTGGATTTGGTGCTAGGTCTTTCCCTTTAGGTTTTACCCCAACAATGTTTTCATTAGTTTCGCTCACTCTCGAAATCAAGCATTTTACAGCAGGTTGGAGCAGCCTGTATCTCAGCACAGGAATAAGGTAGGGAAGAATTCTAAGGCTCATTTTGACTGCCTCCAGAAGTTAGATCAGATGGCAAATTGGATTTGGTGCTAGGTCTTTCCCTTTAGGTTTTACCCCAACAATGTTTTCATTAGTTTCGCTCACTCTCGAAATCAAGCATTTTACAGCAGGTTGGAGCAGCCTGTATCTCAGCACAGGAATAAGGTAGGGAAGAATTCTAAGGCTCATTTTGACTGCCTCCAGAAGTTAGATCAGATGGCAAATTGGATTTGGTGCTAGGTCTTTCCCTTTAGGTTTTACCCCAACAATGTTTTCATTAGTTTCGCTCACTCTCGAAATCAAGCATTTTACAGCAGGTTGGAGCAGCCTGTATCTCAGCACAGGAATAAGGTAGGGAAGAATTCTAAGGCTCATTTTGACTGCCTCCAGAAGTTAGATCAGATGGCAAATTGGATTTGGTGCTAGGTCTTTCCCTTTAGGTTTTACCCCAACAATGTTTTCATTAGTTTCGCTCACTCTCGAAATCAAGCATTTTACAGCAGGTTGGAGTCAGCCTGTATCTCAGCACAGGAATAAGGTAGGGAAGAATTCTAAGGCTCATTTTGACTGCCTCCAGAAGTTAGATCAGATGGCAAATTGGATTTGGTGCTAGGTCTTTCCCTTTAGGTTTTACCCCAACAATGTTTTCATTAGTTTCGCTCACTCTCGAAATCAAGCATTTTACAGCAGGTTGGAGCAGCCTGTATCTCAGCACAGGAATAAGGTAGGGAAGAATTCTAAGGCTCATTTTGACTGCCTCCAGAAGTTAGATCAGATGGCAAATTGGATTTGGTGCTAGGTCTTTCCCTTTAGGTTTTACCCCAACAATGTTTTCATTAGTTTCGCTCACTCTCGAAATCAAGCATTTTACAGCAGGTTGGAGCAGCCTGTATCTCAGCACAGGAATAAGGTAGGGAAGAATTCTAAGGCTCATTTTGACTGCCTCCAGAAGTTAGATCAGATGGCAAATTGGATTTGGTGCTAGGTCTTTCCCTTTAGGTTTTACCCCAACAATGTTTTCATTAGTTTCGCTCACTCTCGAAATCAAGCATTTTACAGCAGGTTGGAGCAGCCTGTATCTCAGCACAGGAATAAGGTAGGGAAGAATTCTAAGGCTCATTTTGACTGCCTCCAGAAGTTAGATCAGATGGCAAATTGGATTTGGTGCTAGGTCTTTCCCTTTAGGTTTTACCCCAACAATGTTTTCATTAGTTTCGCTCACTCTCGAAATCAAGCATTTTACAGCAGGTTGGAGCAGCCTGTATCTCAGCACAGGAATAAGGTAGGGAAGAATTCTAAGGCTCATTTTGACTGCCTCCAGAAGTTAGATCAGATGGCAAATTGGATTTGGTGCTAGGTCTTTCCCTTTAGGTTTTACCCCAACAATGTTTTCATTAGTTTCGCTCACTCTCGAAATCAAGCATTTTACAGCAGGTTGGAGCAGCCTGTATCTCAGCACAGGAATAAGGTAGGGAAGAATTCTAAGGCTCATTTTGACTGCCTCCAGAAGTTAGATCAGATGGCAAATTGGATTTGGTGCTAGGTCTTTCCCTTTAGGTTTTACCCCAACAATGTTTTCATTAGTTTCGCTCACTCTCGAAATCAAGCATTTTACAGCAGGTTGGAGCAGCCTGTATCTCAGCACAGGAATAAGGTAGGGAAGAATTCTAAGGCTCATTTTGACTGCCTCCAGAAGTTAGATCAGATGGCAAATTGGATTTGGTGCTAGGTCTTTCCCTTTAGGTTTTACCCCAACAATGTTTTCATTAGTTTCGCTCACTCTCGAAATCAAGCATTTTACAGCAGGTTGGAGCAGCCTGTATCTCAGCACAGGAATAAGGTAGGGAAGAATTCTAAGGCTCATTTTGACTGCCTCCAGAAGTTAGATCAGATGGCAAATTGGATTTGGTGCTAGGTCTTTCCCTTTAGGTTTTACCCCAACAATGTTTTCATTAGTTTCGCTCACTCTCGAAATCAAGCATTTTACAGCAGGTTGGAGCAGCCTGTATCTCAGCACAGGAATAAGGTAGGGAAGAATTCTAAGGCTCATTTTGACTGCCTCCAGAAGTTAGATCAGATGGCAAATTGGATTTGGTGCTAGGTCTTTCCCTTTAGGTTTTACCCCAACAATGTTTTCATTAGTTTCGCTCACTCTCGAAATCAAGCATTTTACAGCAGGTTGGAGCAGCCTGTATCTCAGCACAGGAATAAGGTAGGGAAGAATTCTAAGGCTCATTTTGACTGCCTCCAGAAGTTAGATCAGATGGCAAATTGGATTTGGTGCTAGGTCTTTCCCTTTAGGTTTTACCCCAACAATGTTTTCATTAGTTTCGCTCACTCTCGAAATCAAGCATTTTACAGCAGGTTGGAGCAGCCTGTATCTCAGCACAGGAATAAGGTAGGGAAGAATTCTAAGGCTCATTTTGACTGCCTCCAGAAGTTAGATCAGATGGCAAATTGGATTTGGTGCTAGGTCTTTCCCTTTAGGTTTTACCCCAACAATGTTTTCATTAGTTTCGCTCACTCTCGAAATCAAGCATTTTACAGCAGGTTGGAGCAGCCTGTATCTCAGCACAGGAATAAGGTAGGGAAGAATTCTAAGGCTCATTTTGACTGCCTCCAGAAGTTAGATCAGATGGCAAATTGGATTTGGTGCTAGGTCTTTCCCTTTAGGTTTTACCCCAACAATGTTTTCATTAGTTTCGCTCACTCTCGAAATCAAGCATTTTACAGCAGGTTGGAGCAGCCTGTATCTCAGCACAGGAATAAGGTAGGGAAGAATTCTAAGGCTCATTTTGACTGCCTCCAGAAGTTAGATCAGATGGCAAATTGGATTTGGTGCTAGGTCTTTCCCTTTAGGTTTTACCCCAACAATGTTTTCATTAGTTTCGCTCACTCTCGAAATCAAGCATTTTACAGCAGGTTGGAGCAGCCTGTATCTCAGCACAGGAATAAGGTAGGGAAGAATTCTAAGGCTCATTTTGACTGCCTCCAGAAGTTAGATCAGATGGCAAATTGGATTTGGTGCTAGGTCTTTCCCTTTAGGTTTTACCCCAACAATGTTTTCATTAGTTTCGCTCACTCTCGAAATCAAGCATTTTACAGCAGGTTGGAGCAGCCTGTATCTCAGCACAGGAATAAGGTAGGGAAGAATTCTAAGGCTCATTTTGACTGCCTCCAGAAGTTAGATCAGATGGCAAATTGGATTTGGTGCTAGGTCTTTCCCTTTAGGTTTTACCCCAACAATGTTTTCATTAGTTTCGCTCACTCTCGAAATCAAGCATTTTACAGCAGGTTGGAGCAGCCTGTATCTCAGCACAGGAATAAGGTAGGGAAGAATTCTAAGGCTCATTTTGACTGCCTCCAGAAGTTAGATCAGATGGCAAATTGGATTTGGTGCTAGGTCTTTCCCTTTAGGTTTTACCCCAACAATGTTTTCATTAGTTTCGCTCACTCTCGAAATCAAGCATTTTACAGCAGGTTGGAGCAGCCTGTATCTCAGCACAGGAATAAGGTAGGGAAGAATTCTAAGGCTCATTTTGACTGCCTCCAGAAGTTAGATCAGATGGCAAATTGGATTTGGTGCTAGGTCTTTCCCTTTAGGTTTTACCCCAACAATGTTTTCATTAGTTTCGCTCACTCTCGAAATCAAGCATTTTACAGCAGGTTGGAGCAGCCTGTATCTCAGCACAGGAATAAGGTAGGGAAGAATTCTAAGGCTCATTTTGACTGCCTCCAGAAGTTAGATCAGATGGCAAATTGGATTTGGTGCTAGGTCTTTCCCTTTAGGTTTTACCCCAACAATGTTTTCATTAGTTTCGCTCACTCTCGAAATCAAGCATTTTACAGCAGGTTGGAGCAGCCTGTATCTCAGCACAGGAATAAGGTAGGGAAGAATTCTAAGGCTCATTTTGACTGCCTCCAGAAGTTAGATCAGATGGCAAATTGGATTTGGTGCTAGGTCTTTCCCTTTAGGTTTTACCCCAACAATGTTTTCATTAGTTTCGCTCACTCTCGAAATCAAGCATTTTACAGCAGGTTGGAGCAGCCTGTATCTCAGCACAGGAATAAGGTAGGGAAGAATTCTAAGGCTCATTTTGACTGCCTCCAGAAGTTAGATCAGATGGCAAATTGGATTTGGTGCTAGGTCTTTCCCTTTAGGTTTTACCCCAACAATGTTTTCATTAGTTTCGCTCACTCTCGAAATCAAGCATTTTACAGCAGGTTGGAGCAGCCTGTATCTCAGCACAGGAATAAGGTAGGGAAGAATTCTAAGGCTCATTTTGACTGCCTCCAGAAGTTAGATCAGATGGCAAATTGGATTTGGTGCTAGGTCTTTCCCTTTAGGTTTTACCCCAACAATGTTTTCATTAGTTTCGCTCACTCTCGAAATCAAGCATTTTACAGCAGGTTGGAGCAGCCTGTATCTCAGCACAGGAATAAGGTAGGGAAGAATTCTAAGGCTCATTTTGACTGCCTCCAGAAGTTAGATCAGATGGCAAATTGGATTTGGTGCTAGGTCTTTCCCTTTAGGTTTTACCCCAACAATGTTTTCATTAGTTTCGCTCACTCTCGAAATCAAGCATTTTACAGCAGGTTGGAGCAGCCTGTATCTCAGCACAGGAATAAGGTAGGGAAGAATTCTAAGGCTCATTTTGACTGCCTCCAGAAGTTAGATCAGATGGCAAATTGGATTTGGTGCTAGGTCTTTCCCTTTAGGTTTTACCCCAACAATGTTTTCATTAGTTTCGCTCACTCTCGAAATCAAGCATTTTACAGCAGGTTGGAGCAGCCTGTATCTCAGCACAGGAATAAGGTAGGGAAGAATTCTAAGGCTCATTTTGACTGCCTCCAGAAGTTAGATCAGATGGCAAATTGGATTTGGTGCTAGGTCTTTCCCTTTAGGTTTTACCCCAACAATGTTTTCATTAGTTTCGCTCACTCTCGAAATCAAGCATTTTACAGCAGGTTGGAGCAGCCTGTATCTCAGCACAGGAATAAGGTAGGGAAGAATTCTAAGGCTCATTTTGACTGCCTCCAGAAGTTAGATCAGATGGCAAATTGGATTTGGTGCTAGGTCTTTCCCTTTAGGTTTTACCCCAACAATGTTTTCATTAGTTTCGCTCACTCTCGAAATCAAGCATTTTACAGCAGGTTGGAGCAGCCTGTATCTCAGCACAGGAATAAGGTAGGGAAGAATTCTAAGGCTCATTTTGACTGCCTCCAGAAGTTAGATCAGATGGCAAATTGGATTTGGTGCTAGGTCTTTCCCTTTAGGTTTTACCCCAACAATGTTTTCATTAGTTTCGCTCACTCTCGAAATCAAGCATTTTACAGCAGGTTGGAGCAGCCTGTATCTCAGCACAGGAATAAGGTAGGGAAGAATTCTAAGGCTCATTTTGACTGCCTCCAGAAGTTAGATCAGATGGCAAATTGGATTTGGTGCTAGGTCTTTCCCTTTAGGTTTTACCCCAACAATGTTTTCATTAGTTTCGCTCACTCTCGAAATCAAGCATTTTACAGCAGGTTGGAGCAGCCTGTATCTCAGCACAGGAATAAGGTAGGGAAGAATTCTAAGGCTCATTTTGACTGCCTCCAGAAGTTAGATCAGATGGCAAATTGGATTTGGTGCTAGGTCTTTCCCTTTAGGTTTTACCCCAACAATGTTTTCATTAGTTTCGCTCACTCTCGAAATCAAGCATTTTACAGCAGGTTGGAGCAGCCTGTATCTCAGCACAGGAATAAGGTAGGGAAGAATTCTAAGGCTCATTTTGACTGCCTCCAGAAGTTAGATCAGATGGCAAATTGGATTTGGTGCTAGGTCTTTCCCTTTAGGTTTTACCCCAACAATGTTTTCATTAGTTTCGCTCACTCTCGAAATCAAGCATTTTACAGCAGGTTGGAGCAGCCTGTATCTCAGCACAGGAATAAGGTAGGGAAGAATTCTAAGGCTCATTTTGACTGCCTCCAGAAGTTAGATCAGATGGCAAATTGGATTTGGTGCTAGGTCTTTCCCTTTAGGTTTTACCCCAACAATGTTTTCATTAGTTTCGCTCACTCTCGAAATCAAGCATTTTACAGCAGGTTGGAGCAGCCTGTATCTCAGCACAGGAATAAGGTAGGGAAGAATTCTAAGGCTCATTTTGACTGCCTCCAGAAGTTAGATCAGATGGCAAATTGGATTTGGTGCTAGGTCTTTCCCTTTAGGTTTTACCCCAACAATGTTTTCATTAGTTTCGCTCACTCTCGAAATCAAGCATTTTACAGCAGGTTGGAGCAGCCTGTATCTCAGCACAGGAATAAGGTAGGGAAGAATTCTAAGGCTCATTTTGACTGCCTCCAGAAGTTAGATCAGATGGCAAATTGGATTTGGTGCTAGGTCTTTCCCTTTAGGTTTTACCCCAACAATGTTTTCATTAGTTTCGCTCACTCTCGAAATCAAGCATTTTACAGCAGGTTGGAGCAGCCTGTATCTCAGCACAGGAATAAGGTAGGGAAGAATTCTAAGGCTCATTTTGACTGCCTCCAGAAGTTAGATCAGATGGCAAATTGGATTTGGTGCTAGGTCTTTCCCTTTAGGTTTTACCCCAACAATGTTTTCATTAGTTTCGCTCACTCTCGAAATCAAGCATTTTACAGCAGGTTGGAGCAGCCTGTATCTCAGCACAGGAATAAGGTAGGGAAGAATTCTAAGGCTCATTTTGACTGCCTCCAGAAGTTAGATCAGATGGCAAATTGGATTTGGTGCTAGGTCTTTCCCTTTAGGTTTTACCCCAACAATGTTTTCATTAGTTTCGCTCACTCTCGAAATCAAGCATTTTACAGCAGGTTGGAGCAGCCTGTATCTCAGCACAGGAATAAGGTAGGGAAGAATTCTAAGGCTCATTTTGACTGCCTCCAGAAGTTAGATCAGATGGCAAATTGGATTTGGTGCTAGGTCTTTCCCTTTAGGTTTTACCCCAACAATGTTTTCATTAGTTTCGCTCACTCTCGAAATCAAGCATTTTACAGCAGGTTGGAGCAGCCTGTATCTCAGCACAGGAATAAGGTAGGGAAGAATTCTAAGGCTCATTTTGACTGCCTCCAGAAGTTAGATCAGATGGCAAATTGGATTTGGTGCTAGGTCTTTCCCTTTAGGTTTTACCCCAACAATGTTTTCATTAGTTTCGCTCACTCTCGAAATCAAGCATTTTACAGCAGGTTGGAGCAGCCTGTATCTCAGCACAGGAATAAGGTAGGGAAGAATTCTAAGGCTCATTTTGACTGCCTCCAGAAGTTAGATCAGATGGCAAATTGGATTTGGTGCTAGGTCTTTCCCTTTAGGTTTTACCCCAACAATGTTTTCATTAGTTTCGCTCACTCTCGAAATCAAGCATTTTACAGCAGGTTGGAGCAGCCTGTATCTCAGCACAGGAATAAGGTAGGGAAGAATTCTAAGGCTCATTTTGACTGCCTCCAGAAGTTAGATCAGATGGCAAATTGGATTTGGTGCTAGGTCTTTCCCTTTAGGTTTTACCCCAACAATGTTTTCATTAGTTTCGCTCACTCTCGAAATCAAGCATTTTACAGCAGGTTGGAGCAGCCTGTATCTCAGCACAGGAATAAGGTAGGGAAGAATTCTAAGGCTCATTTTGACTGCCTCCAGAAGTTAGATCAGATGGCAAATTGGATTTGGTGCTAGGTCTTTCCCTTTAGGTTTTACCCCAACAATGTTTTCATTAGTTTCGCTCACTCTCGAAATCAAGCATTTTACAGCAGGTTGGAGCAGCCTGTATCTCAGCACAGGAATAAGGTAGGGAAGAATTCTAAGGCTCATTTTGACTGCCTCCAGAAGTTAGATCAGATGGCAAATTGGATTTGGTGCTAGGTCTTTCCCTTTAGGTTTTACCCCAACAATGTTTTCATTAGTTTCGCTCACTCTCGAAATCAAGCATTTTACAGCAGGTTGGAGCAGCCTGTATCTCAGCACAGGAATAAGGTAGGGAAGAATTCTAAGGCTCATTTTGACTGCCTCCAGAAGTTAGATCAGATGGCAAATTGGATTTGGTGCTAGGTCTTTCCCTTTAGGTTTTACCCCAACAATGTTTTCATTAGTTTCGCTCACTCTCGAAATCAAGCATTTTACAGCAGGTTGGAGCAGCCTGTATCTCAGCACAGGAATAAGGTAGGGAAGAATTCTAAGGCTCATTTTGACTGCCTCCAGAAGTTAGATCAGATGGCAAATTGGATTTGGTGCTAGGTCTTTCCCTTTAGGTTTTACCCCAACAATGTTTTCATTAGTTTCGCTCACTCTCGAAATCAAGCATTTTACAGCAGGTTGGAGCAGCCTGTATCTCAGCACAGGAATAAGGTAGGGAAGAATTCTAAGGCTCATTTTGACTGCCTCCAGAAGTTAGATCAGATGGCAAATTGGATTTGGTGCTAGGTCTTTCCCTTTAGGTTTTACCCCAACAATGTTTTCATTAGTTTCGCTCACTCTCGAAATCAAGCATTTTACAGCAGGTTGGAGCAGCCTGTATCTCAGCACAGGAATAAGGTAGGGAAGAATTCTAAGGCTCATTTTGACTGCCTCCAGAAGTTAGATCAGATGGCAAATTGGATTTGGTGCTAGGTCTTTCCCTTTAGGTTTTACCCCAACAATGTTTTCATTAGTTTCGCTCACTCTCGAAATCAAGCATTTTACAGCAGGTTGGAGCAGCCTGTATCTCAGCACAGGAATAAGGTAGGGAAGAATTCTAAGGCTCATTTTGACTGCCTCCAGAAGTTAGATCAGATGGCAAATTGGATTTGGTGCTAGGTCTTTCCCTTTAGGTTTTACCCCAACAATGTTTTCATTAGTTTCGCTCACTCTCGAAATCAAGCATTTTACAGCAGGTTGGAGCAGCCTGTATCTCAGCACAGGAATAAGGTAGGGAAGAATTCTAAGGCTCATTTTGACTGCCTCCAGAAGTTAGATCAGATGGCAAATTGGATTTGGTGCTAGGTCTTTCCCTTTAGGTTTTACCCCAACAATGTTTTCATTAGTTTCGCTCACTCTCGAAATCAAGCATTTTACAGCAGGTTGGAGCAGCCTGTATCTCAGCACAGGAATAAGGTAGGGAAGAATTCTAAGGCTCATTTTGACTGCCTCCAGAAGTTAGATCAGATGGCAAATTGGATTTGGTGCTAGGTCTTTCCCTTTAGGTTTTACCCCAACAATGTTTTCATTAGTTTCGCTCACTCTCGAAATCAAGCATTTTACAGCAGGTTGGAGCAGCCTGTATCTCAGCACAGGAATAAGGTAGGGAAGAATTCTAAGGCTCATTTTGACTGCCTCCAGAAGTTAGATCAGATGGCAAATTGGATTTGGTGCTAGGTCTTTCCCTTTAGGTTTTACCCCAACAATGTTTTCATTAGTTTCGCTCACTCTCGAAATCAAGCATTTTACAGCAGGTTGGAGCAGCCTGTATCTCAGCACAGGAATAAGGTAGGGAAGAATTCTAAGGCTCATTTTGACTGCCTCCAGAAGTTAGATCAGATGGCAAATTGGATTTGGTGCTAGGTCTTTCCCTTTAGGTTTTACCCCAACAATGTTTTCATTAGTTTCGCTCACTCTCGAAATCAAGCATTTTACAGCAGGTTGGAGCAGCCTGTATCTCAGCACAGGAATAAGGTAGGGAAGAATTCTAAGGCTCATTTTGACTGCCTCCAGAAGTTAGATCAGATGGCAAATTGGATTTGGTGCTAGGTCTTTCCCTTTAGGTTTTACCCCAACAATGTTTTCATTAGTTTCGCTCACTCTCGAAATCAAGCATTTTACAGCAGGTTGGAGCAGCCTGTATCTCAGCACAGGAATAAGGTAGGGAAGAATTCTAAGGCTCATTTTGACTGCCTCCAGAAGTTAGATCAGATGGCAAATTGGATTTGGTGCTAGGTCTTTCCCTTTAGGTTTTACCCCAACAATGTTTTCATTAGTTTCGCTCACTCTCGAAATCAAGCATTTTACAGCAGGTTGGAGCAGCCTGTATCTCAGCACAGGAATAAGGTAGGGAAGAATTCTAAGGCTCATTTTGACTGCCTCCAGAAGTTAGATCAGATGGCAAATTGGATTTGGTGCTAGGTCTTTCCCTTTAGGTTTTACCCCAACAATGTTTTCATTAGTTTCGCTCACTCTCGAAATCAAGCATTTTACAGCAGGTTGGAGCAGCCTGTATCTCAGCACAGGAATAAGGTAGGGAAGAATTCTAAGGCTCATTTTGACTGCCTCCAGAAGTTAGATCAGATGGCAAATTGGATTTGGTGCTAGGTCTTTCCCTTTAGGTTTTACCCCAACAATGTTTTCATTAGTTTCGCTCACTCTCGAAATCAAGCATTTTACAGCAGGTTGGAGCAGCCTGTATCTCAGCACAGGAATAAGGTAGGGAAGAATTCTAAGGCTCATTTTGACTGCCTCCAGAAGTTAGATCAGATGGCAAATTGGATTTGGTGCTAGGTCTTTCCCTTTAGGTTTTACCCCAACAATGTTTTCATTAGTTTCGCTCACTCTCGAAATCAAGCATTTTACAGCAGGTTGGAGCAGCCTGTATCTCAGCACAGGAATAAGGTAGGGAAGAATTCTAAGGCTCATTTTGACTGCCTCCAGAAGTTAGATCAGATGGCAAATTGGATTTGGTGCTAGGTCTTTCCCTTTAGGTTTTACCCCAACAATGTTTTCATTAGTTTCGCTCACTCTCGAAATCAAGCATTTTACAGCAGGTTGGAGCAGCCTGTATCTCAGCACAGGAATAAGGTAGGGAAGAATTCTAAGGCTCATTTTGACTGCCTCCAGAAGTTAGATCAGATGGCAAATTGGATTTGGTGCTAGGTCTTTCCCTTTAGGTTTTACCCCAACAATGTTTTCATTAGTTTCGCTCACTCTCGAAATCAAGCATTTTACAGCAGGTTGGAGCAGCCTGTATCTCAGCACAGGAATAAGGTAGGGAAGAATTCTAAGGCTCATTTTGACTGCCTCCAGAAGTTAGATCAGATGGCAAATTGGATTTGGTGCTAGGTCTTTCCCTTTAGGTTTTACCCCAACAATGTTTTCATTAGTTTCGCTCACTCTCGAAATCAAGCATTTTACAGCAGGTTGGAGCAGCCTGTATCTCAGCACAGGAATAAGGTAGGGAAGAATTCTAAGGCTCATTTTGACTGCCTCCAGAAGTTAGATCAGATGGCAAATTGGATTTGGTGCTAGGTCTTTCCCTTTAGGTTTTACCCCAACAATGTTTTCATTAGTTTCGCTCACTCTCGAAATCAAGCATTTTACAGCAGGTTGGAGCAGCCTGTATCTCAGCACAGGAATAAGGTAGGGAAGAATTCTAAGGCTCATTTTGACTGCCTCCAGAAGTTAGATCAGATGGCAAATTGGATTTGGTGCTAGGTCTTTCCCTTTAGGTTTTACCCCAACAATGTTTTCATTAGTTTCGCTCACTCTCGAAATCAAGCATTTTACAGCAGGTTGGAGCAGCCTGTATCTCAGCACAGGAATAAGGTAGGGAAGAATTCTAAGGCTCATTTTGACTGCCTCCAGAAGTTAGATCAGATGGCAAATTGGATTTGGTGCTAGGTCTTTCCCTTTAGGTTTTACCCCAACAATGTTTTCATTAGTTTCGCTCACTCTCGAAATCAAGCATTTTACAGCAGGTTGGAGCAGCCTGTATCTCAGCACAGGAATAAGGTAGGGAAGAATTCTAAGGCTCATTTTGACTGCCTCCAGAAGTTAGATCAGATGGCAAATTGGATTTGGTGCTAGGTCTTTCCCTTTAGGTTTTACCCCAACAATGTTTTCATTAGTTTCGCTCACTCTCGAAATCAAGCATTTTACAGCAGGTTGGAGCAGCCTGTATCTCAGCACAGGAATAAGGTAGGGAAGAATTCTAAGGCTCATTTTGACTGCCTCCAGAAGTTAGATCAGATGGCAAATTGGATTTGGTGCTAGGTCTTTCCCTTTAGGTTTTACCCCAACAATGTTTTCATTAGTTTCGCTCACTCTCGAAATCAAGCATTTTACAGCAGGTTGGAGCAGCCTGTATCTCAGCACAGGAATAAGGTAGGGAAGAATTCTAAGGCTCATTTTGACTGCCTCCAGAAGTTAGATCAGATGGCAAATTGGATTTGGTGCTAGGTCTTTCCCTTTAGGTTTTACCCCAACAATGTTTTCATTAGTTTCGCTCACTCTCGAAATCAAGCATTTTACAGCAGGTTGGAGCAGCCTGTATCTCAGCACAGGAATAAGGTAGGGAAGAATTCTAAGGCTCATTTTGACTGCCTCCAGAAGTTAGATCAGATGGCAAATTGGATTTGGTGCTAGGTCTTTCCCTTTAGGTTTTACCCCAACAATGTTTTCATTAGTTTCGCTCACTCTCGAAATCAAGCATTTTACAGCAGGTTGGAGCAGCCTGTATCTCAGCACAGGAATAAGGTAGGGAAGAATTCTAAGGCTCATTTTGACTGCCTCCAGAAGTTAGATCAGATGGCAAATTGGATTTGGTGCTAGGTCTTTCCCTTTAGGTTTTACCCCAACAATGTTTTCATTAGTTTCGCTCACTCTCGAAATCAAGCATTTTACAGCAGGTTGGAGCAGCCTGTATCTCAGCACAGGAATAAGGTAGGGAAGAATTCTAAGGCTCATTTTGACTGCCTCCAGAAGTTAGATCAGATGGCAAATTGGATTTGGTGCTAGGTCTTTCCCTTTAGGTTTTACCCCAACAATGTTTTCATTAGTTTCGCTCACTCTCGAAATCAAGCATTTTACAGCAGGTTGGAGCAGCCTGTATCTCAGCACAGGAATAAGGTAGGGAAGAATTCTAAGGCTCATTTTGACTGCCTCCAGAAGTTAGATCAGATGGCAAATTGGATTTGGTGCTAGGTCTTTCCCTTTAGGTTTTACCCCAACAATGTTTTCATTAGTTTCGCTCACTCTCGAAATCAAGCATTTTACAGCAGGTTGGAGCAGCCTGTATCTCAGCACAGGAATAAGGTAGGGAAGAATTCTAAGGCTCATTTTGACTGCCTCCAGAAGTTAGATCAGATGGCAAATTGGATTTGGTGCTAGGTCTTTCCCTTTAGGTTTTACCCCAACAATGTTTTCATTAGTTTCGCTCACTCTCGAAATCAAGCATTTTACAGCAGGTTGGAGCAGCCTGTATCTCAGCACAGGAATAAGGTAGGGAAGAATTCTAAGGCTCATTTTGACTGCCTCCAGAAGTTAGATCAGATGGCAAATTGGATTTGGTGCTAGGTCTTTCCCTTTAGGTTTTACCCCAACAATGTTTTCATTAGTTTCGCTCACTCTCGAAATCAAGCATTTTACAGCAGGTTGGAGCAGCCTGTATCTCAGCACAGGAATAAGGTAGGGAAGAATTCTAAGGCTCATTTTGACTGCCTCCAGAAGTTAGATCAGATGGCAAATTGGATTTGGTGCTAGGTCTTTCCCTTTAGGTTTTACCCCAACAATGTTTTCATTAGTTTCGCTCACTCTCGAAATCAAGCATTTTACAGCAGGTTGGAGCAGCCTGTATCTCAGCACAGGAATAAGGTAGGGAAGAATTCTAAGGCTCATTTTGACTGCCTCCAGAAGTTAGATCAGATGGCAAATTGGATTTGGTGCTAGGTCTTTCCCTTTAGGTTTTACCCCAACAATGTTTTCATTAGTTTCGCTCACTCTCGAAATCAAGCATTTTACAGCAGGTTGGAGCAGCCTGTATCTCAGCACAGGAATAAGGTAGGGAAGAATTCTAAGGCTCATTTTGACTGCCTCCAGAAGTTAGATCAGATGGCAAATTGGATTTGGTGCTAGGTCTTTCCCTTTAGGTTTTACCCCAACAATGTTTTCATTAGTTTCGCTCACTCTCGAAATCAAGCATTTTACAGCAGGTTGGAGCAGCCTGTATCTCAGCACAGGAATAAGGTAGGGAAGAATTCTAAGGCTCATTTTGACTGCCTCCAGAAGTTAGATCAGATGGCAAATTGGATTTGGTGCTAGGTCTTTCCCTTTAGGTTTTACCCCAACAATGTTTTCATTAGTTTCGCTCACTCTCGAAATCAAGCATTTTACAGCAGGTTGGAGCAGCCTGTATCTCAGCACAGGAATAAGGTAGGGAAGAATTCTAAGGCTCATTTTGACTGCCTCCAGAAGTTAGATCAGATGGCAAATTGGATTTGGTGCTAGGTCTTTCCCTTTAGGTTTTACCCCAACAATGTTTTCATTAGTTTCGCTCACTCTCGAAATCAAGCATTTTACAGCAGGTTGGAGCAGCCTGTATCTCAGCACAGGAATAAGGTAGGGAAGAATTCTAAGGCTCATTTTGACTGCCTCCAGAAGTTAGATCAGATGGCAAATTGGATTTGGTGCTAGGTCTTTCCCTTTAGGTTTTACCCCAACAATGTTTTCATTAGTTTCGCTCACTCTCGAAATCAAGCATTTTACAGCAGGTTGGAGCAGCCTGTATCTCAGCACAGGAATAAGGTAGGGAAGAATTCTAAGGCTCATTTTGACTGCCTCCAGAAGTTAGATCAGATGGCAAATTGGATTTGGTGCTAGGTCTTTCCCTTTAGGTTTTACCCCAACAATGTTTTCATTAGTTTCGCTCACTCTCGAAATCAAGCATTTTACAGCAGGTTGGAGCAGCCTGTATCTCAGCACAGGAATAAGGTAGGGAAGAATTCTAAGGCTCATTTTGACTGCCTCCAGAAGTTAGATCAGATGGCAAATTGGATTTGGTGCTAGGTCTTTCCCTTTAGGTTTTACCCCAACAATGTTTTCATTAGTTTCGCTCACTCTCGAAATCAAGCATTTTACAGCAGGTTGGAGCAGCCTGTATCTCAGCACAGGAATAAGGTAGGGAAGAATTCTAAGGCTCATTTTGACTGCCTCCAGAAGTTAGATCAGATGGCAAATTGGATTTGGTGCTAGGTCTTTCCCTTTAGGTTTTACCCCAACAATGTTTTCATTAGTTTCGCTCACTCTCGAAATCAAGCATTTTACAGCAGGTTGGAGCAGCCTGTATCTCAGCACAGGAATAAGGTAGGGAAGAATTCTAAGGCTCATTTTGACTGCCTCCAGAAGTTAGATCAGATGGCAAATTGGATTTGGTGCTAGGTCTTTCCCTTTAGGTTTTACCCCAACAATGTTTTCATTAGTTTCGCTCACTCTCGAAATCAAGCATTTTACAGCAGGTTGGAGCAGCCTGTATCTCAGCACAGGAATAAGGTAGGGAAGAATTCTAAGGCTCATTTTGACTGCCTCCAGAAGTTAGATCAGATGGCAAATTGGATTTGGTGCTAGGTCTTTCCCTTTAGGTTTTACCCCAACAATGTTTTCATTAGTTTCGCTCACTCTCGAAATCAAGCATTTTACAGCAGGTTGGAGCAGCCTGTATCTCAGCACAGGAATAAGGTAGGGAAGAATTCTAAGGCTCATTTTGACTGCCTCCAGAAGTTAGATCAGATGGCAAATTGGATTTGGTGCTAGGTCTTTCCCTTTAGGTTTTACCCCAACAATGTTTTCATTAGTTTCGCTCACTCTCGAAATCAAGCATTTTACAGCAGGTTGGAGCAGCCTGTATCTCAGCACAGGAATAAGGTAGGGAAGAATTCTAAGGCTCATTTTGACTGCCTCCAGAAGTTAGATCAGATGGCAAATTGGATTTGGTGCTAGGTCTTTCCCTTTAGGTTTTACCCCAACAATGTTTTCATTAGTTTCGCTCACTCTCGAAATCAAGCATTTTACAGCAGGTTGGAGCAGCCTGTATCTCAGCACAGGAATAAGGTAGGGAAGAATTCTAAGGCTCATTTTGACTGCCTCCAGAAGTTAGATCAGATGGCAAATTGGATTTGGTGCTAGGTCTTTCCCTTTAGGTTTTACCCCAACAATGTTTTCATTAGTTTCGCTCACTCTCGAAATCAAGCATTTTACAGCAGGTTGGAGCAGCCTGTATCTCAGCACAGGAATAAGGTAGGGAAGAATTCTAAGGCTCATTTTGACTGCCTCCAGAAGTTAGATCAGATGGCAAATTGGATTTGGTGCTAGGTCTTTCCCTTTAGGTTTTACCCCAACAATGTTTTCATTAGTTTCGCTCACTCTCGAAATCAAGCATTTTACAGCAGGTTGGAGCAGCCTGTATCTCAGCACAGGAATAAGGTAGGGAAGAATTCTAAGGCTCATTTTGACTGCCTCCAGAAGTTAGATCAGATGGCAAATTGGATTTGGTGCTAGGTCTTTCCCTTTAGGTTTTACCCCAACAATGTTTTCATTAGTTTCGCTCACTCTCGAAATCAAGCATTTTACAGCAGGTTGGAGCAGCCTGTATCTCAGCACAGGAATAAGGTAGGGAAGAATTCTAAGGCTCATTTTGACTGCCTCCAGAAGTTAGATCAGATGGCAAATTGGATTTGGTGCTAGGTCTTTCCCTTTAGGTTTTACCCCAACAATGTTTTCATTAGTTTCGCTCACTCTCGAAATCAAGCATTTTACAGCAGGTTGGAGCAGCCTGTATCTCAGCACAGGAATAAGGTAGGGAAGAATTCTAAGGCTCATTTTGACTGCCTCCAGAAGTTAGATCAGATGGCAAATTGGATTTGGTGCTAGGTCTTTCCCTTTAGGTTTTACCCCAACAATGTTTTCATTAGTTTCGCTCACTCTCGAAATCAAGCATTTTACAGCAGGTTGGAGCAGCCTGTATCTCAGCACAGGAATAAGGTAGGGAAGAATTCTAAGGCTCATTTTGACTGCCTCCAGAAGTTAGATCAGATGGCAAATTGGATTTGGTGCTAGGTCTTTCCCTTTAGGTTTTACCCCAACAATGTTTTCATTAGTTTCGCTCACTCTCGAAATCAAGCATTTTACAGCAGGTTGGAGCAGCCTGTATCTCAGCACAGGAATAAGGTAGGGAAGAATTCTAAGGCTCATTTTGACTGCCTCCAGAAGTTAGATCAGATGGCAAATTGGATTTGGTGCTAGGTCTTTCCCTTTAGGTTTTACCCCAACAATGTTTTCATTAGTTTCGCTCACTCTCGAAATCAAGCATTTTACAGCAGGTTGGAGCAGCCTGTATCTCAGCACAGGAATAAGGTAGGGAAGAATTCTAAGGCTCATTTTGACTGCCTCCAGAAGTTAGATCAGATGGCAAATTGGATTTGGTGCTAGGTCTTTCCCTTTAGGTTTTACCCCAACAATGTTTTCATTAGTTTCGCTCACTCTCGAAATCAAGCATTTTACAGCAGGTTGGAGCAGCCTGTATCTCAGCACAGGAATAAGGTAGGGAAGAATTCTAAGGCTCATTTTGACTGCCTCCAGAAGTTAGATCAGATGGCAAATTGGATTTGGTGCTAGGTCTTTCCCTTTAGGTTTTACCCCAACAATGTTTTCATTAGTTTCGCTCACTCTCGAAATCAAGCATTTTACAGCAGGTTGGAGCAGCCTGTATCTCAGCACAGGAATAAGGTAGGGAAGAATTCTAAGGCTCATTTTGACTGCCTCCAGAAGTTAGATCAGATGGCAAATTGGATTTGGTGCTAGGTCTTTCCCTTTAGGTTTTACCCCAACAATGTTTTCATTAGTTTCGCTCACTCTCGAAATCAAGCATTTTACAGCAGGTTGGAGCAGCCTGTATCTCAGCACAGGAATAAGGTAGGGAAGAATTCTAAGGCTCATTTTGACTGCCTCCAGAAGTTAGATCAGATGGCAAATTGGATTTGGTGCTAGGTCTTTCCCTTTAGGTTTTACCCCAACAATGTTTTCATTAGTTTCGCTCACTCTCGAAATCAAGCATTTTACAGCAGGTTGGAGCAGCCTGTATCTCAGCACAGGAATAAGGTAGGGAAGAATTCTAAGGCTCATTTTGACTGCCTCCAGAAGTTAGATCAGATGGCAAATTGGATTTGGTGCTAGGTCTTTCCCTTTAGGTTTTACCCCAACAATGTTTTCATTAGTTTCGCTCACTCTCGAAATCAAGCATTTTACAGCAGGTTGGAGCAGCCTGTATCTCAGCACAGGAATAAGGTAGGGAAGAATTCTAAGGCTCATTTTGACTGCCTCCAGAAGTTAGATCAGATGGCAAATTGGATTTGGTGCTAGGTCTTTCCCTTTAGGTTTTACCCCAACAATGTTTTCATTAGTTTCGCTCACTCTCGAAATCAAGCATTTTACAGCAGGTTGGAGCAGCCTGTATCTCAGCACAGGAATAAGGTAGGGAAGAATTCTAAGGCTCATTTTGACTGCCTCCAGAAGTTAGATCAGATGGCAAATTGGATTTGGTGCTAGGTCTTTCCCTTTAGGTTTTACCCCAACAATGTTTTCATTAGTTTCGCTCACTCTCGAAATCAAGCATTTTACAGCAGGTTGGAGCAGCCTGTATCTCAGCACAGGAATAAGGTAGGGAAGAATTCTAAGGCTCATTTTGACTGCCTCCAGAAGTTAGATCAGATGGTGGCAAATTGGATTTGGTGCTAGGTCTTTCCCTTTAGGTTTTTACCCCAACAATGTTTTCATTAGTTTCGCTCACTCTCGAAATCAAGCATTTTACAGCAGGTTGGAGCAGCCTGTATCTCAGCACAGGAATAAGGTAGGGAAGAATTCTAAGGCTCATTTTGACTGCCTCCAGAAGTTAGATCAGATGGCAAATTGGATTTGGTGCTAGGTCTTTCCCTTTAGGTTTTACCCCAACAATGTTTTCATTAGTTTCGCTCACTCTCGAAATCAAGCATTTTACAGCAGGTTGGAGCAGCCTGTATCTCAGCACAGGAATAAGGTAGGGAAGAATTCTAAGGCTCATTTTGACTGCCTCCAGAAGTTAGATCAGATGGCAAATTGGATTTGGTGCTAGGTCTTTCCCTTTAGGTTTTACCCCAACAATGTTTTCATTAGTTTCGCTCACTCTCGAAATCAAGCATTTTACAGCAGGTTGGAGCAGCCTGTATCTCAGCACAGGAATAAGGTAGGGAAGAATTCTAAGGCTCATTTTGACTGCCTCCAGAAGTTAGATCAGATGGCAAATTGGATTTGGTGCTAGGTCTTTCCCTTTAGGTTTTACCCCAACAATGTTTTCATTAGTTTCGCTCACTCTCGAAATCAAGCATTTTACAGCAGGTTGGAGCAGCCTGTATCTCAGCACAGGAATAAGGTAGGGAAGAATTCTAAGGCTCATTTTGACTGCCTCCAGAAGTTAGATCAGATGGCAAATTGGATTTGGTGCTAGGTCTTTCCCTTTAGGTTTTACCCCAACAATGTTTTCATTAGTTTCGCTCACTCTCGAAATCAAGCATTTTACAGCAGGTTGGAGCAGCCTGTATCTCAGCACAGGAATAAGGTAGGGAAGAATTCTAAGGCTCATTTTGACTGCCTCCAGAAGTTAGATCAGATGGCAAATTGGATTTGGTGCTAGGTCTTTCCCTTTAGGTTTTACCCCAACAATGTTTTCATTAGTTTCGCTCACTCTCGAAATCAAGCATTTTACAGCAGGTTGGAGCAGCCTGTATCTCAGCACAGGAATAAGGTAGGGAAGAATTCTAAGGCTCATTTTGACTGCCTCCAGAAGTTAGATCAGATGGCAAATTGGATTTGGTGCTAGGTCTTTCCCTTTAGGTTTTACCCCAACAATGTTTTCATTAGTTTCGCTCACTCTCGAAATCAAGCATTTTACAGCAGGTTGGAGCAGCCTGTATCTCAGCACAGGAATAAGGTAGGGAAGAATTCTAAGGCTCATTTTGACTGCCTCCAGAAGTTAGATCAGATGGCAAATTGGATTTGGTGCTAGGTCTTTCCCTTTAGGTTTTACCCCAACAATGTTTTCATTAGTTTCGCTCACTCTCGAAATCAAGCATTTTACAGCAGGTTGGAGCAGCCTGTATCTCAGCACAGGAATAAGGTAGGGAAGAATTCTAAGGCTCATTTTGACTGCCTCCAGAAGTTAGATCAGATGGCAAATTGGATTTGGTGCTAGGTCTTTCCCTTTAGGTTTTACCCCAACAATGTTTTCATTAGTTTCGCTCACTCTCGAAATCAAGCATTTTACAGCAGGTTGGAGCAGCCTGTATCTCAGCACAGGAATAAGGTAGGGAAGAATTCTAAGGCTCATTTTGACTGCCTCCAGAAGTTAGATCAGATGGCAAATTGGATTTGGTGCTAGGTCTTTCCCTTTAGGTTTTACCCCAACAATGTTTTCATTAGTTTCGCTCACTCTCGAAATCAAGCATTTTACAGCAGGTTGGAGCAGCCTGTATCTCAGCACAGGAATAAGGTAGGAAGAATTCTAAGGCTCATTTTGACTGCCTCCAGAAGTTAGATCAGATGGCAAATTGGATTTGGTGCTAGGTCTTTCCCTTTAGGTTTTACCCCAACAATGTTTTCATTAGTTTCGCTCACTCTCGAAATCAAGCATTTTACAGCAGGTTGGAGCAGCCTGTATCTCAGCACAGGAATAAGGTAGGGAAGAATTCTAAGGCTCATTTTGACTGCCTCCAGAAGTTAGATCAGATGGCAAATTGGATTTGGTGCTAGGTCTTTCCCTTTAGGTTTTACCCCAACAATGTTTTCATTAGTTTCGCTCACTCTCGAAATCAAGCATTTTACAGCAGGTTGGAGCAGCCTGTATCTCAGCACAGGAATAAGGTAGGGAAGAATTCTAAGGCTCATTTTGACTGCCTCCAGAAGTTAGATCAGATGGCAAATTGGATTTGGTGCTAGGTCTTTCCCTTTAGGTTTTACCCCAACAATGTTTTCATTAGTTTCGCTCACTCTCGAAATCAAGCATTTTACAGCAGGTTGGAGCAGCCTGTATCTCAGCACAGGAATAAGGTAGGGAAGAATTCTAAGGCTCATTTTGACTGCCTCCAGAAGTTAGATCAGATGGCAAATTGGATTTGGTGCTAGGTCTTTCCCTTTAGGTTTTACCCCAACAATGTTTTCATTAGTTTCGCTCACTCTCGAAATCAAGCATTTTACAGCAGGTTGGAGCAGCCTGTATCTCAGCACAGGAATAAGGTAGGGAAGAATTCTAAGGCTCATTTTGACTGCCTCCAGAAGTTAGATCAGATGGCAAATTGGATTTGGTGCTAGGTCTTTCCCTTTAGGTTTTACCCCAACAATGTTTTCATTAGTTTCGCTCACTCTCGAAATCAAGCATTTTACAGCAGGTTGGAGCAGCCTGTATCTCAGCACAGGAATAAGGTAGGGAAGAATTCTAAGGCTCATTTTGACTGCCTCCAGAAGTTAGATCAGATGGCAAATTGGATTTGGTGCTAGGTCTTTCCCTTTAGGTTTTACCCCAACAATGTTTTCATTAGTTTCGCTCACTCTCGAAATCAAGCATTTTACAGCAGGTTGGAGCAGCCTGTATCTCAGCACAGGAATAAGGTAGGGAAGAATTCTAAGGCTCATTTTGACTGCCTCCAGAAGTTAGATCAGATGGCAAATTGGATTTGGTGCTAGGTCTTTCCCTTTAGGTTTTACCCCAACAATGTTTTCATTAGTTTCGCTCACTCTCGAAATCAAGCATTTTACAGCAGGTTGGAGCAGCCTGTATCTCAGCACAGGAATAAGGTAGGGAAGAATTCTAAGGCTCATTTTGACTGCCTCCAGAAGTTAGATCAGATGGCAAATTGGATTTGGTGCTAGGTCTTTCCCTTTAGGTTTTACCCCAACAATGTTTTCATTAGTTTCGCTCACTCTCGAAATCAAGCATTTTACAGCAGGTTGGAGCAGCCTGTATCTCAGCACAGGAATAAGGTAGGGAAGAATTCTAAGGCTCATTTTGACTGCCTCCAGAAGTTAGATCAGATGGCAAATTGGATTTGGTGCTAGGTCTTTCCCTTTAGGTTTTACCCCAACAATGTTTTCATTAGTTTCGCTCACTCTCGAAATCAAGCATTTTACAGCAGGTTGGAGCAGCCTGTATCTCAGCACAGGAATAAGGTAGGGAAGAATTCTAAGGCTCATTTTGACTGCCTCCAGAAGTTAGATCAGATGGCAAATTGGATTTGGTGCTAGGTCTTTCCCTTTAGGTTTTACCCCAACAATGTTTTCATTAGTTTCGCTCACTCTCGAAATCAAGCATTTTACAGCAGGTTGGAGCAGCCTGTATCTCAGCACAGGAATAAGGTAGGGAAGAATTCTAAGGCTCATTTTGACTGCCTCCAGAAGTTAGATCAGATGGCAAATTGGATTTGGTGCTAGGTCTTTCCCTTTAGGTTTTACCCCAACAATGTTTTCATTAGTTTCGCTCACTCTCGAAATCAAGCATTTTACAGCAGGTTGGAGCAGCCTGTATCTCAGCACAGGAATAAGGTAGGGAAGAATTCTAAGGCTCATTTTGACTGCCTCCAGAAGTTAGATCAGATGGCAAATTGGATTTGGTGCTAGGTCTTTCCCTTTAGGTTTTACCCCAACAATGTTTTCATTAGTTTCGCTCACTCTCGAAATCAAGCATTTTACAGCAGGTTGGAGCAGCCCTGTATCTCAGCACAGGAATAAGGTAGGGAAGAATTCTAAGGCTCATTTTGACTGCCTCCAGAAGTTAGATCAGATGGCAAATTGGATTTGGTGCTAGGTCCTTTCCCTTTAGGTTTTACCCCAACAATGTTTTCATTAGTTTCGCTCACTCTCGAAATCAAGCATTTTACAGCAGGTTGGAGCAGCCTGTATCTCAGCACAGGAATAAGGTAGGGAAGAATTCTAAGGCTCATTTTGACTGCCTCCAGAAGTTAGATCAGATGGCAAATTGGATTTGGTGCTAGGTCTTTCCCTTTAGGTTTTACCCCAACAATGTTTTCATTAGTTTCGCTCACTCTCGAAATCAAGCATTTTACAGCAGGTTGGAGCAGCCTGTATCTCAGCACAGGAATAAGGTAGGGAAGAATTCTAAGGCTCATTTTGACTGCCTCCAGAAGTTAGATCAGATGGCAAATTGGATTTGGTGCTAGGTCTTTCCCTTTAGGTTTTACCCCAACAATGTTTTCATTAGTTTCGCTCACTCTCGAAATCAAGCATTTTACAGCAGGTTGGAGCAGCCTGTATCTCAGCACAGGAATAAGGTAGGGAAGAATTCTAAGGCTCATTTTGACTGCCTCCAGAAGTTAGATCAGATGGCAAATTGGATTTGGTGCTAGGTCTTTCCCTTTAGGTTTTACCCCAACAATGTTTTCATTAGTTTCGCTCACTCTCGAAATCAAGCATTTTACAGCAGGTTGGAGCAGCTGTATCTCAGCACAGGAATAAGGTAGGGAAGAATTCCTAAGGCTCATTTTGACTGCCTCCAGAAGTTAGATCAGATGGCAAATTGGATTTGGTGCTAGGTCTTTCCCTTTAGGTTTTACCCCAACAATGTTTTCATTAGTTTCGCTCACTCTCGAAATCAAGCATTTTACAGCAGGTTGGAGCAGCCTGTATCTCAGCACAGGAATAAGGTAGGGAAGAATTCTAAGGATCATTTTGACTGCCTCCAGAAGTTAGATCAGATGGCAAATTGGATTTGGTGCTAGGTCTTTCCCTTTAGGTTTTACCCCAACAATGTTTTCATTAGTTTCGCTCACTCTCGAAATCAAGCATTTTACAGCAGGTTGGAGCAGCCTGTATCTCAGCACAGGAATAAGGTAGGGAAGAATTCTAAGGCTCATTTTGACTGCCTCCAGAAGTTAGATCAGATGGCAAATTGGATTTGGTGCTAGGTCTTTCCCTTTAGGTTTTACCCCAACAATGTTTTCATTAGTTTCGCTCACTCTCGAAATCAAGCATTTTACAGCAGGTTGGAGCAGCCTGTATCTCAGCACAGGAATAAGGTAGGGAAGAATTCTAAGGCTCATTTTGACTGCCTCCAGAAGTTAGATCAGATGGCAAATTGGATTTGGTGCTAGGTCTTTCCCTTTAGGTTTTACCCCAACAATGTTTTCATTAGTTTCGCTCACTCTCGAAATCAAGCATTTTACAGCAGGTTGGAGCAGCCTGTATCTCAGCACAGGAATAAGGTAGGGAAGAATTCTAAGGCTCATTTTGACTGCCTCCAGAAGTTAGATCAGATGGCAAATTGGATTTGGTGCTAGGTCTTTCCCTTTAGGTTTTACCCCAACAATGTTTTCATTAGTTTCGCTCACTCTCGAAATCAAGCATTTTACAGCAGGTTGGAGCAGCCTGTATCTCAGCACAGGAATAAGGTAGGGAAGAATTCTAAGGCTCATTTTGACTGCCTCCAGAAGTTAGATCAGATGGCAAATTGGATTTGGTGCTAGGTCTTTCCCTTTAGGTTTTACCCCAACAATGTTTTCATTAGTTTCGCTCACTCTCGAAATCAAGCATTTTACAGCAGGTTGGAGCAGCCTGTATCTCAGCACAGGAATAAGATAGGGAAGAATTCTAAGGCTCATTTTGACTGCCTCCAGAAGTTAGATCAGATGGCAAATTGGATTTGGTGCTAGGTCTTTCCCTTTAGGTTTTACCCCAACAATGTTTTCATTAGTTTCGCTCACTCTCGAAATCAAGCATTTTACAGCAGGTTGGAGCAGCCTGTATCTCAGCACAGGAATAAGGTAGGGAAGAATTCTAAGGCTCATTTTGACTGCCTCCAGAAGTTAGATCAGATGGCAAATTGGATTTGGTGCTAGGTCTTTCCCTTTAGGTTTTACCCCAACAATGTTTTCATTAGTTTCGCTCACTCTCGAAATCAAGCATTTTACAGCAGGTTGGAGCAGCCTGTATCTCAGCACAGGAATAAGGTAGGGAAGAATTCTAAGGCTCATTTTGACTGCCTCCAGAAGTTAGATCAGATGGCAAATTGGATTTGGTGCTAGGTCTTTCCTTTAGGTTTTACCCCAACAATGTTTTCATTAGTTTCGCTCACTCTCGAAATCAAGCATTTTACAGCAGGTTGGAGCAGCCTGTATCTCAGCACAGGAATAAGGTAGGGAAGAATTCTAAGGCTCATTTTGACTGCCTCCAGAAGTTAGATCAGATGGCAAATTGGATTTGGTGCTAGGTCTTTCCCTTTAGGTTTTACCCCAACAATGTTTTCATTAGTTTCGCTCACTCTCGAAATCAAGCATTTTACAGCAGGTTGGAGCAGCCTGTATCTCAGCACAGGAATAAGGTAGGGAAGAATTCTAAGGCTCATTTTGACTGCCTCCAGAAGTTAGATCAGATGGCAAATTGGATTTGGTGCTAGGTCTTTCCCTTTAGGTTTTACCCCAACAATGTTTTCATTAGTTTCGCTCACTCTCGAAATCAAGCATTTTACAGCAGGTTGGAGCAGCCTGTATCTCAGCACAGGAATAAGGTAGGGAAGAATTCTAAGGCTCATTTTGACTGCCTCCAGAAGTTAGATCAGATGGCAAATTGGATTTGGTGCTAGGTCTTTCCCTTTAGGTTTTACCCCCAACAATGTTTTCATTAGTTTCGCTCACTCTCGAAATCAAGCATTTTACAGCAGGTTGGAGCAGCCTGTATCTCAGCACAGGAATAAGGTAGGGAAGAATTCTAAGGCTCATTTTGACTGCCTCCAGAAGTTAGATCAGATGGCAAATTGGATTTGGTGCTAGGTCTTTCCCTTTAGGTTTTACCCCAACAATGTTTTCATTAGTTTCGCTCACTCTCGAAATCAAGCATTTTACAGCAGGTTGGAGCAGCCTGTATCTCAGCACAGGAATAAGGTAGGGAAGAATTCTAAGGATCATTTTGACTGCCTCCAGAAGTTAGATCAGATGGCAAATTGGATTTGGTGCTAGGTCTTTCCCTTTAGGTTTTACCCCAACAATGTTTTCATTAGTTTCGCTCACTCTCGAAATCAAGCATTTTACAGCAGGTTGGAGCAGCCTGTATCTCAGCACAGGAATAAGGTAGGGAAGAATTCTAAGGCTCATTTTGACTGCCTCCAGAAGTTAGATCAGATGGCAAATTGGATTTGGTGCTAGGTCCTTTAGGTTTTACCCCAACAATGTTTTCATTAGTTTCGCTCACTCTCGAAATCAAGCATTTTACAGCAGGTTGGAGCAGCCTGTATCTCAGCACAGGAATAAGGTAGGGAAGAATTCTAAGGCTCATTTTGACTGCCTCCAGAAGTTAGATCAGATGGCAAATTGGATTTGGTGCTAGGTCTTTCCCTTTAGGTTTTACCCCAACAATGTTTTCATTAGTTTCGCTCACTCTCGAAATCAAGCATTTTACAGCAGGTTGGAGCAGCCTGTATCTCAGCACAGGAATAAGGTAGGGAAGAATTCTAAGGCTCATTTTGACTGCCTCCAGAAGTTAGATCAGATGGCAAATTGGATTTGGTGCTAGGTCTTTCCCTTTAGGTTTTACCCCAACAATGTTTTCATTAGTTTCGCTCACTCTCGAAATCAAGCATTTTACAGCAGGTTGGAGCAGCCTGTATCTCAGCACAGGAATAAGGTAGGGAAGAATTCTAAGGCTCATTTTGACTGCCTCCAGAAGTTAGATCAGATGGCAAATTGGATTTGGTGCTAGGTCTTTCCCTTTAGGTTTTACCCCAACAATGTTTTCATTAGTTTCGCTCACTCTCGAAATCAAGCATTTTACAGCAGGTTGGAGCAGCCTGTATCTCAGCACAGGAATAAGGTAGGGAAGAATTCTAAGGCTCATTTTGACTGCCTCCAGAAGTTAGATCAGATGGCAAATTGGATTTGGTGCTAGGTCTTTCCCTTTAGGTTTTACCCCAACAATGTTTTCATTAGTTTCGCTCACTCTCGAAATCAAGCATTTTACAGCAGGTTGGAGCAGCCTGTATCTCAGCACAGGAATAAGGTAGGGAAGAATTCTAAGGCTCATTTTGACTGCCTCCAGAAGTTAGATCAGATGGCAAATTGGATTTGGTGCTAGGTCTTTCCCTTTAGGTTTTACCCCAACAATGTTTTCATTAGTTTCGCTCACTCTCGAAATCAAGCATTTTACAGCAGGTTGGAGCAGCCTGTATCTCAGCACAGGAATAAGGTAGGGAAGAATTCTAAGGCTCATTTTGACTGCCTCCAGAAGTTAGATCAGATGGCAAATTGGATTTGGTGCTAGGTCTTTCCCTTTAGGTTTTACCCCAACAATGTTTTCATTAGTTTCGCTCACTCTCGAAATCAAG
The DNA here is from genome assembly GCF_026170545.1 of Melanerpes formicivorus. Lineage (NCBI taxonomy): Eukaryota > Metazoa > Chordata > Aves > Piciformes > Picidae > Melanerpes > Melanerpes formicivorus. The sequence continues at coordinate 68,962 of NW_027142974.1, read as the reverse complement.
CATTTTACAGCAGGTTGGAGCAGCCTGTATCTCAGCACAGGAATAAGGTAGGGAAGAATTCTAAGGCTCATTTTGACTGCCTCCAGAAGTTAGATCAGATGGCAAATTGGATTTGGTGCTAGGTCTTTCCCTTTAGGTTTTACCCCAACAATGTTTTCATTAGTTTCGCTCACTCTCGAAATCAAGCATTTTACAGCAGGTTGGAGCAGCCTGTATCTCAGCACAGGAATAAGGTAGGGAAGAATTCTAAGGCTCATTTTGACTGCCTCCAGAAGTTAGATCAGATGGCAAATTGGATTTGGTGCTAGGTCTTTCCCTTTAGGTTTTACCCCAACAATGTTTTCATTAGTTTCGCTCACTCTCGAAATCAAGCATTTTACAGCAGGTTGGAGCAGCCTGTATCTCAGCACAGGAATAAGGTAGGGAAGAATTCTAAGGCTCATTTTGACTGCCTCCAGAAGTTAGATCAGATGGCAAATTGGATTTGGTGCTAGGTCTTTCCCTTTAGGTTTTACCCCAACAATGTTTTCATTAGTTTCGCTCACTCTCGAAATCAAGCATTTTACAGCAGGTTGGAGCAGCCTGTATCTCAGCACAGGAATAAGGTAGGGAAGAATTCTAAGGCTCATTTTGACTGCCTCCAGAAGTTAGATCAGATGGCAAATTGGATTTGGTGCTAGGTCTTTCCCTTTAGGTTTTACCCCAACAATGTTTTCATTAGTTTCGCTCACTCTCGAAATCAAGCATTTTACAGCAGGTTGGAGCAGCCTGTATCTCAGCACAGGAATAAGGTAGGGAAGAATTCTAAGGCTCATTTTGACTGCCTCCAGAAGTTAGATCAGATGGCAAATTGGATTTGGTGCTAGGTCTTTCCCTTTAGGTTTTACCCCAACAATGTTTTCATTAGTTTCGCTCACTCTCGAAATCAAGCATTTTACAGCAGGTTGGAGCAGCCTGTATCTCAGCACAGGAATAAGGTAGGGAAGAATTCTAAGGCTCATTTTGACTGCCTCCAGAAGTTAGATCAGATGGCAAATTGGATTTGGTGCTAGGTCTTTCCCTTTAGGTTTTACCCCAACAATGTTTTCATTAGTTTCGCTCACTCTCGAAATCAAGCATTTTACAGCAGGTTGGAGCAGCCTGTATCTCAGCACAGGAATAAGGTAGGGAAGAATTCTAAGGCTCATTTTGACTGCCTCCAGAAGTTAGATCAGATGGCAAATTGGATTTGGTGCTAGGTCTTTCCCTTTAGGTTTTACCCCAACAATGTTTTCATTAGTTTCGCTCACTCTCGAAATCAAGCATTTTACAGCAGGTTGGAGCAGCCTGTATCTCAGCACAGGAATAAGGTAGGGAAGAATTCTAAGGCTCATTTTGACTGCCTCCAGAAGTTAGATCAGATGGCAAATTGGATTTGGTGCTAGGTCTTTCCCTTTAGGTTTTACCCCAACAATGTTTTCATTAGTTTCGCTCACTCTCGAAATCAAGCATTTTACAGCAGGTTGGAGCAGCCTGTATCTCAGCACAGGAATAAGGTAGGGAAGAATTCTAAGGCTCATTTTGACTGCCTCCAGAAGTTAGATCAGATGGCAAATTGGATTTGGTGCTAGGTCTTTCCCTTTAGGTTTTACCCCAACAATGTTTTCATTAGTTTCGCTCACTCTCGAAATCAAGCATTTTACAGCAGGTTGGAGCAGCCTGTATCTCAGCACAGGAATAAGGTAGGGAAGAATTCTAAGGCTCATTTTGACTGCCTCCAGAAGTTAGATCAGATGGCAAATTGGATTTGGTGCTAGGTCTTTCCCTTTAGGTTTTACCCCAACAATGTTTTCATTAGTTTCGCTCACTCTCGAAATCAAGCATTTTACAGCAGGTTGGAGCAGCCTGTATCTCAGCACAGGAATAAGGTAGGGAAGAATTCTAAGGCTCATTTTGACTGCCTCCAGAAGTTAGATCAGATGGCAAATTGGATTTGGTGCTAGGTCTTTCCCTTTAGGTTTTACCCCAACAATGTTTTCATTAGTTTCGCTCACTCTCGAAATCAAGCATTTTACAGCAGGTTGGAGCAGCCTGTATCTCAGCACAGGAATAAGGTAGGGAAGAATTCTAAGGCTCATTTTGACTGCCTCCAGAAGTTAGATCAGATGGCAAATTGGATTTGGTGCTAGGTCTTTCCCTTTAGGTTTTACCCCAACAATGTTTTCATTAGTTTCGCTCACTCTCGAAATCAAGCATTTTACAGCAGGTTGGAGCAGCCTGTATCTCAGCACAGGAATAAGGTAGGGAAGAATTCTAAGGCTCATTTTGACTGCCTCCAGAAGTTAGATCAGATGGCAAATTGGATTTGGTGCTAGGTCTTTCCCTTTAGGTTTTACCCCAACAATGTTTTCATTAGTTTCGCTCACTCTCGAAATCAAGCATTTTACAGCAGGTTGGAGCAGCCTGTATCTCAGCACAGGAATAAGGTAGGGAAGAATTCTAAGGCTCATTTTGACTGCCTCCAGAAGTTAGATCAGATGGCAAATTGGATTTGGTGCTAGGTCTTTCCCTTTAGGTTTTACCCCAACAATGTTTTCATTAGTTTCGCTCACTCTCGAAATCAAGCATTTTACAGCAGGTTGGAGCAGCCTGTATCTCAGCACAGGAATAAGGTAGGGAAGAATTCTAAGGCTCATTTTGACTGCCTCCAGAAGTTAGATCAGATGGCAAATTGGATTTGGTGCTAGGTCTTTCCCTTTAGGTTTTACCCCAACAATGTTTTCATTAGTTTCGCTCACTCTCGAAATCAAGCATTTTACAGCAGGTTGGAGCAGCCTGTATCTCAGCACAGGAATAAGGTAGGGAAGAATTCTAAGGCTCATTTTGACTGCCTCCAGAAGTTAGATCAGATGGCAAATTGGATTTGGTGCTAGGTCTTTCCCTTTAGGTTTTACCCCAACAATGTTTTCATTAGTTTCGCTCACTCTCGAAATCAAGCATTTTACAGCAGGTTGGAGCAGCCTGTATCTCAGCACAGGAATAAGGTAGGGAAGAATTCTAAGGCTCATTTTGACTGCCTCCAGAAGTTAGATCAGATGGCAAATTGGATTTGGTGCTAGGTCTTTCCCTTTAGGTTTTACCCCAACAATGTTTTCATTAGTTTCGCTCACTCTCGAAATCAAGCATTTTACAGCAGGTTGGAGCAGCCTGTATCTCAGCACAGGAATAAGGTAGGGAAGAATTCTAAGGCTCATTTTGACTGCCTCCAGAAGTTAGATCAGATGGCAAATTGGATTTGGTGCTAGGTCTTTCCCTTTAGGTTTTACCCCAACAATGTTTTCATTAGTTTCGCTCACTCTCGAAATCAAGCATTTTACAGCAGGTTGGAGCAGCCTGTATCTCAGCACAGGAATAAGGTAGGGAAGAATTCTAAGGCTCATTTTGACTGCCTCCAGAAGTTAGATCAGATGGCAAATTGGATTTGGTGCTAGGTCTTTCCCTTTAGGTTTTACCCCAACAATGTTTTCATTAGTTTCGCTCACTCTCGAAATCAAGCATTTTACAGCAGGTTGGAGCAGCCTGTATCTCAGCACAGGAATAAGGTAGGGAAGAATTCTAAGGCTCATTTTGACTGCCTCCAGAAGTTAGATCAGATGGCAAATTGGATTTGGTGCTAGGTCTTTCCCTTTAGGTTTTACCCCAACAATGTTTTCATTAGTTTCGCTCACTCTCGAAATCAAGCATTTTACAGCAGGTTGGAGCAGCCTGTATCTCAGCACAGGAATAAGGTAGGGAAGAATTCTAAGGCTCATTTTGACTGCCTCCAGAAGTTAGATCAGATGGCAAATTGGATTTGGTGCTAGGTCTTTCCCTTTAGGTTTTACCCCAACAATGTTTTCATTAGTTTCGCTCACTCTCGAAATCAAGCATTTTACAGCAGGTTGGAGCAGCCTGTATCTCAGCACAGGAATAAGGTAGGGAAGAATTCTAAGGCTCATTTTGACTGCCTCCAGAAGTTAGATCAGATGGCAAATTGGATTTGGTGCTAGGTCTTTCCCTTTAGGTTTTACCCCAACAATGTTTTCATTAGTTTCGCTCACTCTCGAAATCAAGCATTTTACAGCAGGTTGGAGCAGCCTGTATCTCAGCACAGGAATAAGGTAGGGAAGAATTCTAAGGCTCATTTTGACTGCCTCCAGAAGTTAGATCAGATGGCAAATTGGATTTGGTGCTAGGTCTTTCCCTTTAGGTTTTACCCCAACAATGTTTTCATTAGTTTCGCTCACTCTCGAAATCAAGCATTTTACAGCAGGTTGGAGCAGCCTGTATCTCAGCACAGGAATAAGGTAGGGAAGAATTCTAAGGCTCATTTTGACTGCCTCCAGAAGTTAGATCAGATGGCAAATCGGATTTGGTGCTAGGTCTTTCCCTTTAGGTTTTACCCCAACAATGTTTTCATTAGTTTCGCTCACTCTCGAAATCAAGCATTTTACAGCAGGTTGGAGCAGCCTGTATCTCAGCACAGGAATAAGGTAGGGAAGAATTCTAAGGCTCATTTTGACTGCCTCCAGAAGTTAGATCAGATGGCAAATTGGATTTGGTGCTAGGTCTTTCCCTTTAGGTTTTACCCCAACAATGTTTTCATTAGTTTCGCTCACTCTCGAAATCAAGCATTTTACAGCAGGTTGGAGCAGCCTGTATCTCAGCACAGGAATAAGGTAGGGAAGAATTCTAAGGCTCATTTTGACTGCCTCCAGAAGTTAGATCAGATGGCAAATTGGATTTGGTGCTAGGTCTTTCCCTTTAGGTTTTACCCCAACAATGTTTTCATTAGTTTCGCTCACTCTCGAAATCAAGCATTTTACAGCAGGTTGGAGCAGCCTGTATCTCAGCACAGGAATAAGGTAGGGAAGAATTCTAAGGCTCATTTTGACTGCCTCCAGAAGTTAGATCAGATGGCAAATTGGATTTGGTGCTAGGTCTTTCCCTTTAGGTTTTACCCCAACAATGTTTTCATTAGTTTCGCTCACTCTCGAAATCAAGCATTTTACAGCAGGTTGGAGCAGCCTGTATCTCAGCACAGGAATAAGGTAGGGAAGAATTCTAAGGCTCATTTTGACTGCCTCCAGAAGTTAGATCAGATGGCAAATTGGATTTGGTGCTAGGTCTTTCCCTTTAGGTTTTACCCCAACAATGTTTTCATTAGTTTCGCTCACTCTCGAAATCAAGCATTTTACAGCAGGTTGGAGCAGCCTGTATCTCAGCACAGGAATAAGGTAGGGAAGAATTCTAAGGCTCATTTTGACTGCCTCCAGAAGTTAGATCAGATGGCAAATTGGATTTGGTGCTAGGTCTTTCCCTTTAGGTTTTACCCCAACAATGTTTTCATTAGTTTCGCTCACTCTCGAAATCAAGCATTTTACAGCAGGTTGGAGCAGCCTGTATCTCAGCACAGGAATAAGGTAGGGAAGAATTCTAAGGCTCATTTTGACTGCCTCCAGAAGTTAGATCAGATGGCAAATTGGATTTGGTGCTAGGTCTTTCCCTTTAGGTTTTACCCCAACAATGTTTTCATTAGTTTCGCTCACTCTCGAAATCAAGCATTTTACAGCAGGTTGGAGCAGCCTGTATCTCAGCACAGGAATAAGGTAGGGAAGAATTCTAAGGCTCATTTTGACTGCCTCCAGAAGTTAGATCAGATGGCAAATTGGATTTGGTGCTAGGTCTTTCCCTTTAGGTTTTACCCCAACAATGTTTTCATTAGTTTCGCTCACTCTCGAAATCAAGCATTTTACAGCAGGTTGGAGCAGCCTGTATCTCAGCACAGGAATAAGGTAGGGAAGAATTCTAAGGCTCATTTTGACTGCCTCCAGAAGTTAGATCAGATGGCAAATTGGATTTGGTGCTAGGTCTTTCCCTTTAGGTTTTACCCCAACAATGTTTTCATTAGTTTCGCTCACTCTCGAAATCAAGCATTTTACAGCAGGTTGGAGCAGCCTGTATCTCAGCACAGGAATAAGGTAGGGAAGAATTCTAAGGCTCATTTTGACTGCCTCCAGAAGTTAGATCAGATGGCAAATTGGATTTGGTGCTAGGTCTTTCCCTTTAGGTTTTACCCCAACAATGTTTTCATTAGTTTCGCTCACTCTCGAAATCAAGCATTTTACAGCAGGTTGGAGCAGCCTGTATCTCAGCACAGGAATAAGGTAGGGAAGAATTCTAAGGCTCATTTTGACTGCCTCCAGAAGTTAGATCAGATGGCAAATTGGATTTGGTGCTAGGTCTTTCCCTTTAGGTTTTACCCCAACAATGTTTTCATTAGTTTCGCTCACTCTCGAAATCAAGCATTTTACAGCAGGTTGGAGCAGCCTGTATCTCAGCACAGGAATAAGGTAGGGAAGAATTCTAAGGCTCATTTTGACTGCCTCCAGAAGTTAGATCAGATGGCAAATTGGATTTGGTGCTAGGTCTTTCCCTTTAGGTTTTACCCCAACAATGTTTTCATTAGTTTCGCTCACTCTCGAAATCAAGCATTTTACAGCAGGTTGGAGCAGCCTGTATCTCAGCACAGGAATAAGGTAGGGAAGAATTCTAAGGCTCATTTTGACTGCCTCCAGAAGTTAGATCAGATGGCAAATTGGATTTGGTGCTAGGTCTTTCCCTTTAGGTTTTACCCCAACAATGTTTTCATTAGTTTCGCTCACTCTCGAAATCAAGCATTTTACAGCAGGTTGGAGCAGCCTGTATCTCAGCACAGGAATAAGGTAGGGAAGAATTCTAAGGCTCATTTTGACTGCCTCCAGAAGTTAGATCAGATGGCAAATTGGATTTGGTGCTAGGTCTTTCCCTTTAGGTTTTACCCCAACAATGTTTTCATTAGTTTCGCTCACTCTCGAAATCAAGCATTTTACAGCAGGTTGGAGCAGCCTGTATCTCAGCACAGGAATAAGGTAGGGAAGAATTCTAAGGCTCATTTTGACTGCCTCCAGAAGTTAGATCAGATGGCAAATTGGATTTGGTGCTAGGTCTTTCCCTTTAGGTTTTACCCCAACAATGTTTTCATTAGTTTCGCTCACTCTCGAAATCAAGCATTTTACAGCAGGTTGGAGCAGCCTGTATCTCAGCACAGGAATAAGGTAGGGAAGAATTCTAAGGCTCATTTTGACTGCCTCCAGAAGTTAGATCAGATGGCAAATTGGATTTGGTGCTAGGTCTTTCCCTTTAGGTTTTACCCCAACAATGTTTTCATTAGTTTCGCTCACTCTCGAAATCAAGCATTTTACAGCAGGTTGGAGCAGCCTGTATCTCAGCACAGGAATAAGGTAGGGAAGAATTCTAAGGCTCATTTTGACTGCCTCCAGAAGTTAGATCAGATGGCAAATTGGATTTGGTGCTAGGTCTTTCCCTTTAGGTTTTACCCCAACAATGTTTTCATTAGTTTCGCTCACTCTCGAAATCAAGCATTTTACAGCAGGTTGGAGCAGCCTGTATCTCAGCACAGGAATAAGGTAGGGAAGAATTCTAAGGCTCATTTTGACTGCCTCCAGAAGTTACGATCAGATGGCAAATTGGATTTGGTGCTAGGTCTTTCCCTTTAGGTTTTACCCCAACAATGTTTTCATTAGTTTCGCTCACTCTCGAAATCAAGCATTTTACAGCAGGTTGGAGCAGCCTGTATCTCAGCACAGGAATAAGGTAGGGAAGAATTCTAAGGCTCATTTTGACTGCCTCCAGAAGTTAGATCAGATGGCAAATTGGATTTGGTGCTAGGTCTTTCCCTTTAGGTTTTACCCCAACAATGTTTTCATTAGTTTCGCTCACTCTCGAAATCAAGCATTTTACAGCAGGTTGGAGCAGCCTGTATCTCAGCACAGGAATAAGGTAGGGAAGAATTCTAAGGCTCATTTTGACTGCCTCCAGAAGTTAGATCAGATGGCAAATTGGATTTGGTGCTAGGTCTTTCCCTTTAGGTTTTACCCCAACAATGTTTTCATTAGTTTCGCTCACTCTCGAAATCAACATTTTACAGCAGGTTGGAGCAGCCTGTATCTCAGCACAGGAATAAGGTAGGGAAGAATTCTAAGGCTCATTTTGACTGCCTCCAGAAGTTAGATCAGATGGCAAATTGGATTTGGTGCTAGGTCTTTCCCTTTAGGTTTTACCCCAACAATGTTTTCATTAGTTTCGCTCACTCTCGAAATCAAGCATTTTACAGCAGGTTGGAGCAGCCTGTATCTCAGCACAGGAATAAGGTAGGGAAGAATTCTAAGGCTCATTTTGACTGCCTCCAGAAGTTAGATCAGATGGCAAATTGGATTTGGTGCTAGGTCTTTCCCTTTAGGTTTTACCCCAACAATGTTTTCATTAGTTTCGCTCACTCTCGAAATCAAGCATTTTACAGCAGGTTGGAGCAGCCTGTATCTCAGCACAGGAATAAGGTAGGGAAGAATTCTAAGGCTCATTTTGACTGCCTCCAGAAGTTAGATCAGATGGCAAATTGGATTTGGTGCTAGGTCTTTCCCTTTAGGTTTTACCCCAACAATGTTTTCATTAGTTTCGCTCACTCTCGAAATCAAGCATTTTACAGCAGGTTGGAGCAGCCTGTATCTCAGCACAGGAATAAGGTAGGGAAGAATTCTAAGGCTCATTTTGACTGCCTCCAGAAGTTAGATCAGATGGCAAATTGGATTTGGTGCTAGGTCTTTCCCTTTAGGTTTTACCCCAACAATGTTTTCATTAGTTTCGCTCACTCTCGAAATCAAGCATTTTACAGCAGGTTGGAGCAGCCTGTATCTCAGCACAGGAATAAGGTAGGGAAGAATTCTAAGGCTCATTTTGACTGCCTCCAGAAGTTAGATCAGATGGCAAATTGGATTTGGTGCTAGGTCTTTCCCTTTAGGTTTTACCCCAACAATGTTTTCATTAGTTTCGCTCACTCTCGAAATCAAGCATTTTACAGCAGGTTGGAGCAGCCTGTATCTCAGCACAGGAATAAGGTAGGGAAGAATTCTAAGGCTCATTTTGACTGCCTCCAGAAGTTAGATCAGATGGCAAATTGGATTTGGTGCTAGGTCTTTCCCTTTAGGTTTTACCCCAACAATGTTTTCATTAGTTTCGCTCACTCTCGAAATCAAGCATTTTACAGCAGGTTGGAGCAGCCTGTATCTCAGCACAGGAATAAGGTAGGGAAGAATTCTAAGGCTCATTTTGACTGCCTCCAGAAGTTAGATCAGATGGCAAATTGGATTTGGTGCTAGGTCTTTCCCTTTAGGTTTTACCCCAACAATGTTTTCATTAGTTTCGCTCACTCTCGAAATCAAGCATTTTACAGCAGGTTGGAGCAGCCTGTATCTCAGCACAGGAATAAGGTAGGGAAGAATTCTAAGGCTCATTTTGACTGCCTCCAGAAGTTAGATCAGATGGCAAATTGGATTTGGTGCTAGGTCTTTCCCTTTAGGTTTTACCCCAACAATGTTTTCATTAGTTTCGCTCACTCTCGAAATCAAGCATTTTACAGCAGGTTGGAGCAGCCTGTATCTCAGCACAGGAATAAGGTAGGGAAGAATTCTAAGGCTCATTTTGACTGCCTCCAGAAGTTAGATCAGATGGCAAATTGGATTTGGTGCTAGGTCTTTCCCTTTAGGTTTTACCCCAACAATGTTTTCATTAGTTTCGCTCACTCTCGAAATCAAGCATTTTACAGCAGGTTGGAGCAGCCTGTATCTCAGCACAGGAATAAGGTAGGGAAGAATTCTAAGGCTCATTTTGACTGCCTCCAGAAGTTAGATCAGATGGCAAATTGGATTTGGTGCTAGGTCTTTCCCTTTAGGTTTTACCCCAACAATGTTTTCATTAGTTTCGCTCACTCTCGAAATCAAGCATTTTACAGCAGGTTGGAGCAGCCTGTATCTCAGCACAGGAATAAGGTAGGGAAGAATTCTAAGGCTCATTTTGACTGCCTCCAGAAGTTAGATCAGATGGCAAATTGGATTTGGTGCTAGGTCTTTCCCTTTAGGTTTTACCCCAACAATGTTTTCATTAGTTTCGCTCACTCTCGAAATCAAGCATTTTACAGCAGGTTGGAGCAGCCTGTATCTCAGCACAGGAATAAGGTAGGGAAGAATTCTAAGGCTCATTTTGACTGCCTCCAGAAGTTAGATCAGATGGCAAATTGGATTTGGTGCTAGGTCTTTCCCTTTAGGTTTTACCCCAACAATGTTTTCATTAGTTTCGCTCACTCTCGAAATCAAGCATTTTACAGCAGGTTGGAGCAGCCTGTATCTCAGCACAGGAATAAGGTAGGGAAGAATTCTAAGGCTCATTTTGACTGCCTCCAGAAGTTAGATCAGATGGCAAATTGGATTTGGTGCTAGGTCTTTCCCTTTAGGTTTTACCCCAACAATGTTTTCATTAGTTTCGCTCACTCTCGAAATCAAGCATTTTACAGCAGGTTGGAGCAGCCTGTATCTCAGCACAGGAATAAGGTAGGGAAGAATTCTAAGGCTCATTTTGACTGCCTCCAGAAGTTAGATCAGATGGCAAATTGGATTTGGTGCTAGGTCTTTCCCTTTAGGTTTTACCCCAACAATGTTTTCATTAGTTTCGCTCACTCTCGAAATCAAGCATTTTACAGCAGGTTGGAGCAGCCTGTATCTCAGCACAGGAATAAGGTAGGGAAGAATTCTAAGGCTCATTTTGACTGCCTCCAGAAGTTAGATCAGATGGCAAATTGGATTTGGTGCTAGGTCTTTCCCTTTAGGTTTTACCCCAACAATGTTTTCATTAGTTTCGCTCACTCTCGAAATCAAGCATTTTACAGCAGGTTGGAGCAGCCTGTATCTCAGCACAGGAATAAGGTAGGGAAGAATTCTAAGGCTCATTTTGACTGCCTCCAGAAGTTAGATCAGATGGCAAATTGGATTTGGTGCTAGGTCTTTCCCTTTAGGTTTTACCCCAACAATGTTTTCATTAGTTTCGCTCACTCTCGAAATCAAGCATTTTACAGCAGGTTGGAGCAGCCTGTATCTCAGCACAGGAATAAGGTAGGGAAGAATTCTAAGGCTCATTTTGACTGCCTCCAGAAGTTAGATCAGATGGCAAATTGGATTTGGTGCTAGGTCTTTCCCTTTAGGTTTTACCCCAACAATGTTTTCATTAGTTTCGCTCACTCTCGAAATCAAGCATTTTACAGCAGGTTGGAGCAGCCTGTATCTCAGCACAGGAATAAGGTAGGGAAGAATTCTAAGGCTCATTTTGACTGCCTCCAGAAGTTAGATCAGATGGCAAATTGGATTTGGTGCTAGGTCTTTCCCTTTAGGTTTTACCCCAACAATGTTTTCATTAGTTTCGCTCACTCTCGAAATCAAGCATTTTACAGCAGGTTGGAGCAGCCTGTATCTCAGCACAGGAATAAGGTAGGGAAGAATTCTAAGGCTCATTTTGACTGCCTCCAGAAGTTAGATCAGATGGCAAATTGGATTTGGTGCTAGGTCTTTCCCTTTAGGTTTTACCCCAACAATGTTTTCATTAGTTTCGCTCACTCTCGAAATCAAGCATTTTACAGCAGGTTGGAGCAGCCTGTATCTCAGCACAGGAATAAGGTAGGGAAGAATTCTAAGGCTCATTTTGACTGCCTCCAGAAGTTAGATCAGATGGCAAATTGGATTTGGTGCTAGGTCTTTCCCTTTAGGTTTTACCCCAACAATGTTTTCATTAGTTTCGCTCACTCTCGAAATCAAGCATTTTACAGCAGGTTGGAGCAGCCTGTATCTCAGCACAGGAATAAGGTAGGGAAGAATTCTAAGGCTCATTTTGACTGCCTCCAGAAGTTAGATCAGATGGCAAATTGGATTTGGTGCTAGGTCTTTCCCTTTAGGTTTTACCCCAACAATGTTTTCATTAGTTTCGCTCACTCTCGAAATCAAGCATTTTACAGCAGGTTGGAGCAGCCTGTATCTCAGCACAGGAATAAGGTAGGGAAGAATTCTAAGGCTCATTTTGACTGCCTCCAGAAGTTAGATCAGATGGCAAATTGGATTTGGTGCTAGGTCTTTCCCTTTAGGTTTTACCCCAACAATGTTTTCATTAGTTTCGCTCACTCTCGAAATCAAGCATTTTACAGCAGGTTGGAGCAGCCTGTATCTCAGCACAGGAATAAGGTAGGGAAGAATTCTAAGGCTCATTTTGACTGCCTCCAGAAGTTAGATCAGATGGCAAATTGGATTTGGTGCTAGGTCTTTCCCTTTAGGTTTTACCCCAACAATGTTTTCATTAGTTTCGCTCACTCTCGAAATCAAGCATTTTACAGCAGGTTGGAGCAGCCTGTATCTCAGCACAGGAATAAGGTAGGGAAGAATTCTAAGGCTCATTTTGACTGCCTCCAGAAGTTAGATCAGATGGCAAATTGGATTTGGTGCTAGGTCTTTCCCTTTAGGTTTTACCCCAACAATGTTTTCATTAGTTTCGCTCACTCTCGAAATCAAGCATTTTACAGCAGGTTGGAGCAGCCTGTATCTCAGCACAGGAATAAGGTAGGGAAGAATTCTAAGGCTCATTTTGACTGCCTCCAGAAGTTAGATCAGATGGCAAATTGGATTTGGTGCTAGGTCTTTCCCTTTAGGTTTTACCCCAACAATGTTTTCATTAGTTTCGCTCACTCTCGAAATCAAGCATTTTACAGCAGGTTGGAGCAGCCTGTATCTCAGCACAGGAATAAGGTAGGGAAGAATTCTAAGGCTCATTTTGACTGCCTCCAGAAGTTAGATCAGATGGCAAATTGGATTTGGTGCTAGGTCTTTCCCTTTAGGTTTTACCCCAACAATGTTTTCATTAGTTTCGCTCACTCTCGAAATCAAGCATTTTACAGCAGGTTGGAGCAGCCTGTATCTCAGCACAGGAATAAGGTAGGGAAGAATTCTAAGGCTCATTTTGACTGCCTCCAGAAGTTAGATCAGATGGCAAATTGGATTTGGTGCTAGGTCTTTCCCTTTAGGTTTTACCCCAACAATGTTTTCATTAGTTTCGCTCACTCTCGAAATCAAGCATTTTACAGCAGGTTGGAGCAGCCTGTATCTCAGCACAGGAATAAGGTAGGGAAGAATTCTAAGGCTCATTTTGACTGCCTCCAGAAGTTAGATCAGATGGCAAATTGGATTTGGTGCTAGGTCTTTCCCTTTAGGTTTTACCCCAACAATGTTTTCATTAGTTTCGCTCACTCTCGAAATCAAGCATTTTACAGCAGGTTGGAGCAGCCTGTATCTCAGCACAGGAATAAGGTAGGGAAGAATTCTAAGGCTCATTTTGACTGCCTCCAGAAGTTAGATCAGATGGCAAATTGGATTTGGTGCTAGGTCTTTCCCTTTAGGTTTTACCCCAACAATGTTTTCATTAGTTTCGCTCACTCTCGAAATCAAGCATTTTACAGCAGGTTGGAGCAGCCTGTATCTCAGCACAGGAATAAGGTAGGGAAGAATTCTAAGGCTCATTTTGACTGCCTCCAGAAGTTAGATCAGATGGCAAATTGGATTTGGTGCTAGGTCTTTCCCTTTAGGTTTTACCCCAACAATGTTTTCATTAGTTTCGCTCACTCTCGAAATCAAGCATTTTACAGCAGGTTGGAGCAGCCTGTATCTCAGCACAGGAATAAGGTAGGGAAGAATTCTAAGGCTCATTTTGACTGCCTCCAGAAGTTAGATCAGATGGCAAATTGGATTTGGTGCTAGGTCTTTCCCTTTAGGTTTTACCCCAACAATGTTTTCATTAGTTTCGCTCACTCTCGAAATCAAGCATTTTACAGCAGGTTGGAGCAGCCTGTATCTCAGCACAGGAATAAGGTAGGGAAGAATTCTAAGGCTCATTTTGACTGCCTCCAGAAGTTAGATCAGATGGCAAATTGGATTTGGTGCTAGGTCTTTCCCTTTAGGTTTTACCCCAACAATGTTTTCATTAGTTTCGCTCACTCTCGAAATCAAGCATTTTACAGCAGGTTGGAGCAGCCTGTATCTCAGCACAGGAATAAGGTAGGGAAGAATTCTAAGGCTCATTTTGACTGCCTCCAGAAGTTAGATCAGATGGCAAATTGGATTTGGTGCTAGGTCTTTCCCTTTAGGTTTTACCCCAACAATGTTTTCATTAGTTTCGCTCACTCTCGAAATCAAGCATTTTACAGCAGGTTGGAGCAGCCTGTATCTCAGCACAGGAATAAGGTAGGGAAGAATTCTAAGGATCATTTTGACTGCCTCCAGAAGTTAGATCAGATGGCAAATTGGATTTGGTGCTAGGTCTTTCCCTTTAGGTTTTACCCCAACAATGTTTTCATTAGTTTCGCTCACTCTCGAAATCAAGCATTTTACAGCAGGTTGGAGCAGCCTGTATCTCAGCACAGGAATAAGGTAGGGAAGAATTCTAAGGCTCATTTTGACTGCCTCCAGAAGTTAGATCAGATGGCAAATTGGATTTGGTGCTAGGTCTTTCCCTTTAGGTTTTACCCCAACAATGTTTTCATTAGTTTCGCTCACTCTCGAAATCAAGCATTTTACAGCAGGTTGGAGCAGCCTGTATCTCAGCACAGGAATAAGGTAGGGAAGAATTCTAAGGCTCATTTTGACTGCCTCCAGAAGTTAGATCAGATGGCAAATTGGATTTGGTGCTAGGTCTTTCCCTTTAGGTTTTACCCCAACAATGTTTTCATTAGTTTCGCTCACTCTCGAAATCAAGCATTTTACAGCAGGTTGGAGCAGCCTGTATCTCAGCACAGGAATAAGGTAGGGAAGAATTCTAAGGATCATTTTGACTGCCTCCAGAAGTTAGATCAGATGGCAAATTGGATTTGGTGCTAGGTCTTTCCCTTTAGGTTTTACCCCAACAATGTTTTCATTAGTTTCGCTCACTCTCGAAATCAAGCATTTTACAGCAGGTTGGAGCAGCCTGTATCTCAGCACAGGAATAAGGTAGGGAAGAATTCTAAGGATCATTTTGACTGCCTCCAGAAGTTAGATCAGATGGCAAATTGGATTTGGTGCTAGGTCTTTCCCTTTAGGTTTTACCCCAACAATGTTTTCATTAGTTTCGCTCACTCTCGAAATCAAGCATTTTACAGCAGGTTGGAGCAGCCTGTATCTCAGCACAGGAATAAGGTAGGGAAGAATTCTAAGGCTCATTTTGACTGCCTCCAGAAGTTAGATCAGATGGCAAATTGGATTTGGTGCTAGGTCTTTCCCTTTAGGTTTTACCCCAACAATGTTTTCATTAGTTTCGCTCACTCTCGAAATCATCTCGAAATCAAGCATTTTACAGCAGGTTGGAGCAGCCTGTATCTCAGCACAGGAATAAGGTAGGGAAGAATTCTAAGGATCATTTTGACTGCCTCCAGAAGTTAGATCAGATGGCAAATTGGATTTGGTGCTAGGTCTTTCCCTTTAGGTTTTACCCCAACAATGTTTTCATTAGTTTCGCTCACTCTCGAAATCAAGCATTTTACAGCAGGTTGGAGCAGCCTGTATCTCAGCACAGGAATAAGGTAGGGAAGAATTCTAAGGATCATTTTGACTGCCTCCAGAAGTTAGATCAGATGGCAAATTGGATTTGGTGCTAGGTCTTTCCCTTTAGGTTTTACCCCAACAATGTTTTCATTAGTTTCGCTCACTCTCGAAATCAAGCATTTTACAGCAGGTTGGAGCAGCCTGTATCTCAGCACAGGAATAAGGTAGGGAAGAATTCTAAGGCTCATTTTGACTGCCTCCAGAAGTTAGATCAGATGGCAAATTGGATTTGGTGCTAGGTCTTTCCCTTTAGGTTTTACCCCAACAATGTTTTCATTAGTTTCGCTCACTCTCGAAATCAAGCATTTTACAGCAGGTTGGAGCAGCCTGTATCTCAGCACAGGAATAAGGTAGGGAAGAATTCTAAGGCTCATTTTGACTGCCTCCAGAAGTTAGATCAGATGGCAAATTGGATTTGGTGCTAGGTCTTTCCCTTTAGGTTTTACCCCAACAATGTTTTCATTAGTTTCGCTCACTCTCGAAATCAAGCATTTTACAGCAGGTTGGAGCAGCCTGTATCTCAGCACAGGAATAAGGTAGGGAAGAATTCTAAGGCTCATTTTGACTGCCTCCAGAAGTTAGATCAGATGGCAAATTGGATTTGGTGCTAGGTCTTTCCCTTTAGGTTTTACCCCAACAATGTTTTCATTAGTTTCGCTCACTCTCGAAATCAAGCATTTTACAGCAGGTTGGAGCAGCCTGTATCTCAGCACAGGAATAAGGTAGGGAAGAATTCTAAGGCTCATTTTGACTGCCTCCAGAAGTTAGATCAGATGGCAAATTGGATTTGGTGCTAGGTCTTTCCCTTTAGGTTTTACCCCAACAATGTTTTCATTAGTTTCGCTCACTCTCGAAATCAAGCATTTTACAGCAGGTTGGAGCAGCCTGTATCTCAGCACAGGAATAAGGTAGGGAAGAATTCTAAGGATCATTTTGACTGCCTCCAGAAGTTAGATCAGATGGCAAATTGGATTTGGTGCTAGGTCTTTCCCTTTAGGTTTTACCCCAACAATGTTTTCATTAGTTTCGCTCACTCTCGAAATCAAGCATTTTACAGCAGGTTGGAGCAGCCTGTATCTCAGCACAGGAATAAGGTAGGGAAGAATTCTAAGGCTCATTTTGACTGCCTCCAGAAGTTAGATCAGATGGCAAATTGGATTTGGTGCTAGGTCTTTCCCTTTAGGTTTTACCCCAACAATGTTTTCATTAGTTTCGCTCACTCTCGAAATCAAGCATTTTACAGCAGGTTGGAGCAGCCTGTATCTCAGCACAGGAATAAGGTAGGGAAGAATTCTAAGGCTCATTTTGACTGCCTCCAGAAGTTAGATCAGATGGCAAATTGGATTTGGTGCTAGGTCTTTCCCTTTAGGTTTTACCCCAACAATGTTTTCATTAGTTTCGCTCACTCTCGAAATCAAGCATTTTACAGCAGGTTGGAGCAGCCTGTATCTCAGCACAGGAATAAGGTAGGGAAGAATTCTAAGGCTCATTTTGACTGCCTCCAGAAGTTAGATCAGATGGCAAATTGGATTTGGTGCTAGGTCTTTCCCTTTAGGTTTTACCCCAACAATGTTTTCATTAGTTTCGCTCACTCTCGAAATCAAGCATTTTACAGCAGGTTGGAGCAGCCTGTATCTCAGCACAGGAATAAGGTAGGGAAGAATTCTAAGGATCATTTTGACTGCCTCCAGAAGTTAGATCAGATGGCAAATTGGATTTGGTGCTAGGTCTTTCCCTTTAGGTTTTACCCCAACAATGTTTTCATTAGTTTCGCTCACTCTCGAAATCAAGCATTTTACAGCAGGTTGGAGCAGCCTGTATCTCAGCACAGGAATAAGGTAGGGAAGAATTCTAAGGATCATTTTGACTGCCTCCAGAAGTTAGATCAGATGGCAAATTGGATTTGGTGCTAGGTCTTTCCCTTTAGGTTTTACCCCAACAATGTTTTCATTAGTTTCGCTCACTCTCGAAATCAAGCATTTTACAGCAGGTTGGAGCAGCCTGTATCTCAGCACAGGAATAAGGTAGGGAAGAATTCTAAGGCTCATTTTGACTGCCTCCAGAAGTTAGATCAGATGGCAAATTGGATTTGGTGCTAGGTCTTTCCCTTTAGGTTTTACCCCAACAATGTTTTCATTAGTTTCGCTCACTCTCGAAATCAAGCATTTTACAGCAGGTTGGAGCAGCCTGTATCTCAGCACAGGAATAAGGTAGGGAAGAATTCTAAGGCTCATTTTGACTGCCTCCAGAAGTTAGATCAGATGGCAAATTGGATTTGGTGCTAGGTCTTTCCCTTTAGGTTTTACCCCAACAATGTTTTCATTAGTTTCGCTCACTCTCGAAATCAAGCATTTTACAGCAGGTTGGAGCAGCCTGTATCTCAGCACAGGAATAAGGTAGGGAAGAATTCTAAGGCTCATTTTGACTGCCTCCAGAAGTTAGATCAGATGGCAAATTGGATTTGGTGCTAGGTCTTTCCCTTTAGGTTTTACCCCAACAATGTTTTCATTAGTTTCGCTCACTCTCGAAATCAAGCATTTTACAGCAGGTTGGAGCAGCCTGTATCTCAGCACAGGAATAAGGTAGGGAAGAATTCTAAGGCTCATTTTGACTGCCTCCAGAAGTTAGATCAGATGGCAAATTGGATTTGGTGCTAGGTCTTTCCCTTTAGGTTTTACCCCAACAATGTTTTCATTAGTTTCGCTCACTCTCGAAATCAAGCATTTTACAGCAGGTTGGAGCAGCCTGTATCTCAGCACAGGAATAAGGTAGGGAAGAATTCTAAGGATCATTTTGACTGCCTCCAGAAGTTAGATCAGATGGCAAATTGGATTTGGTGCTAGGTCTTTCCCTTTAGGTTTTACCCCAACAATGTTTTCATTAGTTTCGCTCACTCTCGAAATCAAGCATTTTACAGCAGGTTGGAGCAGCCTGTATCTCAGCACAGGAATAAGGTAGGGAAGAATTCTAAGGCTCATTTTGACTGCCTCCAGAAGTTAGATCAGATGGCAAATTGGATTTGGTGCTAGGTCTTTCCCTTTAGGTTTTACCCCAACAATGTTTTCATTAGTTTCGCTCACTCTCGAAATCAAGCATTTTACAGCAGGTTGGAGCAGCCTGTATCTCAGCACAGGAATAAGGTAGGGAAGAATTCTAAGGCTCATTTTGACTGCCTCCAGAAGTTAGATCAGATGGCAAATTGGATTTGGTGCTAGGTCTTTCCCTTTAGGTTTTACCCCAACAATGTTTTCATTAGTTTCGCTCACTCTCGAAATCAAGCATTTTACAGCAGGTTGGAGCAGCCTGTATCTCAGCACAGGAATAAGGTAGGGAAGAATTCTAAGGATCATTTTGACTGCCTCCAGAAGTTAGATCAGATGGCAAATTGGATTTGGTGCTAGGTCTTTCCCTTTAGGTTTTACCCCAACAATGTTTTCATTAGTTTCGCTCACTCTCGAAATCAAGCATTTTACAGCAGGTTGGAGCAGCCTGTATCTCAGCACAGGAATAAGGTAGGGAAGAATTCTAAGGCTCATTTTGACTGCCTCCAGAAGTTAGATCAGATGGCAAATTGGATTTGGTGCTAGGTCTTTCCCTTTAGGTTTTACCCCAACAATGTTTTCATTAGTTTCGCTCACTCTCGAAATCAAGCATTTTACAGCAGGTTGGAGCAGCCTGTATCTCAGCACAGGAATAAGGTAGGGAAGAATTCTAAGGCTCATTTTGACTGCCTCCAGAAGTTAGATCAGATGGCAAATTGGATTTGGTGCTAGGTCTTTCCCTTTAGGTTTTACCCCAACAATGTTTTCATTAGTTTCGCTCACTCTCGAAATCAAGCATTTTACAGCAGGTTGGAGCAGCCTGTATCTCAGCACAGGAATAAGGTAGGGAAGAATTCTAAGGATCATTTTGACTGCCTCCAGAAGTTAGATCAGATGGCAAATTGGATTTGGTGCTAGGTCTTTCCCTTTAGGTTTTACCCCAACAATGTTTTCATTAGTTTCGCTCACTCTCGAAATCAAGCATTTTACAGCAGGTTGGAGCAGCCTGTATCTCAGCACAGGAATAAGGTAGGGAAGAATTCTAAGGATCATTTTGACTGCCTCCAGAAGTTAGATCAGATGGCAAATTGGATTTGGTGCTAGGTCTTTCCCTTTAGGTTTTACCCCAACAATGTTTTCATTAGTTTCGCTCACTCTCGAAATCAAGCATTTTACAGCAGGTTGGAGCAGCCTGTATCTCAGCACAGGAATAAGGTAGGGAAGAATTCTAAGGCTCATTTTGACTGCCTCCAGAAGTTAGATCAGATGGCAAATTGGATTTGGTGCTAGGTCTTTCCCTTTAGGTTTTACCCCAACAATGTTTTCATTAGTTTCGCTCACTCTCGAAATCAAGCATTTTACAGCAGGTTGGAGCAGCCTGTATCTCAGCACAGGAATAAGGTAGGGAAGAATTCTAAGGATCATTTTGACTGCCTCCAGAAGTTAGATCAGATGGCAAATTGGATTTGGTGCTAGGTCTTTCCCTTTAGGTTTTACCCCAACAATGTTTTCATTAGTTTCGCTCACTCTCGAAATCAAGCATTTTACAGCAGGTTGGAGCAGCCTGTATCTCAGCACAGGAATAAGGTAGGGAAGAATTCTAAGGATCATTTTGACTGCCTCCAGAAGTTAGATCAGATGGCAAATTGGATTTGGTGCTAGGTCTTTCCCTTTAGGTTTTACCCCAACAATGTTTTCATTAGTTTCGCTCACTCTCGAAATCAAGCATTTTACAGCAGGTTGGAGCAGCCTGTATCTCAGCACAGGAATAAGGTAGGGAAGAATTCTAAGGCTCATTTTGACTGCCTCCAGAAGTTAGATCAGATGGCAAATTGGATTTGGTGCTAGGTCTTTCCCTTTAGGTTTTACCCCAACAATGTTTTCATTAGTTTCGCTCACTCTCGAAATCAAGCATTTTACAGCAGGTTGGAGCAGCCTGTATCTCAGCACAGGAATAAGGTAGGGAAGAATTCTAAGGATCATTTTGACTGCCTCCAGAAGTTAGATCAGATGGCAAATTGGATTTGGTGCTAGGTCTTTCCCTTTAGGTTTTACCCCAACAATGTTTTCATTAGTTTCGCTCACTCTCGAAATCAAGCATTTTACAGCAGGTTGGAGCAGCCTGTATCTCAGCACAGGAATAAGGTAGGGAAGAATTCTAAGGCTCATTTTGACTGCCTCCAGAAGTTAGATCAGATGGCAAATTGGATTTGGTGCTAGGTCTTTCCCTTTAGGTTTTACCCCAACAATGTTTTCATTAGTTTCGCTCACTCTCGAAATCAAGCATTTTTACAGCAGGTTGGAGCAGCCTGTATCTCAGCACAGGAATAAGGTAGGGAAGAATTCAAATGCTCATTTTGACTGCCTCCAGAAGTTAGATCAGATGGCAAATTGGATTTGGTGCTAGGTCTTTCCCTTTAGGTTTTACCCCAACAATGTTTTCATTAGTTTCGCTCACTCTCGAAATCAAGCATTTTACAGCAGGTTGGAGCAGCCTGTATCTCAGCACAGGAATAAGGTAGGGAAGAATTCTAAGGCTCATTTTGACTGCCTCCAGAAGTTAGATCAGATGGCAAATTGGATTTGGTGCTAGGTCTTTCCCTTTAGGTTTTACCCCCAACAATGTTTTCATTAGTTTCGCTCACTCTCGAAATCAAGCATTTTACAGCAGGTTGGAGCAGCCTGTATCTCAGCACAGGAATAAGGTAGGGAAGAATTCTAAGGATCATTTTGACTGCCTCCAGAAGTTAGATCAGATGGCAAATTGGATTTGGTGCTAGGTCTTTCCCTTTAGGTTTTACCCCAACAATGTTTCATTAGTTTCGCTCACTCTCGAAATCAAGCATTTTACAGCAGGTTGGAGCAGCCTGTATCTCAGCACAGGAATAAGGTAGGGAAGAATTCTAAGGCTCATTTTGACTGCCTCCAGAAGTTAGATCAGATGGCAAATTGGATTTGGTGCTAGGTCTTTCCCTTTAGGTTTTACCCCAACAATGTTTTCATTAGTTTCGCTCACTCTCGAAATCAAGCATTTTACAGCAGGTTGGAGCAGCCTGTATCTCAGCACAGGAATAAGGTAGGGAAGAATTCTAAGGCTCATTTTGACTGCCTCCAGAAGTTAGATCAGATGGCAAATTGGATTTGGTGCTAGGTCTTTCCCTTTAGGTTTTACCCCAACAATGTTTTCATTAGTTTCGCTCACTCTCGAAATCAAGCATTTTACAGCAGGTTGGAGCAGCCTGTATCTCAGCACAGGAATAAGGTAGGGAAGAATTCTAAGGATCATTTTGACTGCCTCCAGAAGTTAGATCAGATGGCAAATTGGATTTGGTGCTAGGTCTTTCCCTTTAGGTTTTACCCCAACAATGTTTTCATTAGTTTCGCTCACTCTCGAAATCAAGCATTTTACAGCAGGTTGGAGCAGCCTGTATCTCAGCACAGGAATAAGGTAGGGAAGAATTCTAAGGCTCATTTTGACTGCCTCCAGAAGTTAGATCAGATGGCAAATTGGATTTGGTGCTAGGTCTTTCCCTTTAGGTTTTACCCCAACAATGTTTTCATTAGTTTCGCTCACTCTCGAAATCAAGCATTTTACAGCAGGTTGGAGCAGCCTGTATCTCAGCACAGGAATAAGGTAGGGAAGAATTCTAAGGCTCATTTTGACTGCCTCCAGAAGTTAGATCAGATGGCAAATTGGATTTGGTGCTAGGTCTTTCCCTTTAGGTTTTACCCCAACAATGTTTTCATTAGTTTCGCTCACTCTCGAAATCAAGCATTTTACAGCAGGTTGGAGCAGCCTGTATCTCAGCACAGGAATAAGGTAGGGAAGAATTCTAAGGCTCATTTTGACTGCCTCCAGAAGTTAGATCAGATGGCAAATTGGATTTGGTGCTAGGTCTTTC
Organism: Melanerpes formicivorus; assembly: GCF_026170545.1. NCBI lineage: Eukaryota > Metazoa > Chordata > Aves > Piciformes > Picidae > Melanerpes > Melanerpes formicivorus. Next base: position 46,501 of record NW_027142974.1, on the reverse strand, counting down.
CCTTTAGGTTTTACCCCAACAATGTTTTCATTAGTTTCGCTCACTCTCGAAATCAAGCATTTTACAGCAGGTTGGAGCAGCCTGTATCTCAGCACAGGAATAAGGTAGGGAAGAATTCTAAGGCTCATTTTGACTGCCTCCAGAAGTTAGATCAGATGGCAAATTGGATTTGGTGCTAGGTCTTTCCCTTTAGGTTTTACCCCAAACAATGTTTTCATTAGTTTCGCTCACTCTCGAAATCAAGCATTTTACAGCAGGTTGGAGCAGCCTGTATCTCAGCACAGGAATAAGGTAGGGAAGAATTCTAAGGCTCATTTTGACTGCCTCCAGAAGTTAGATCAGATGGCAAATTGGATTTGGTGCTAGGTCTTTCCCTTTAGGTTTTACCCCAACAATGTTTTCATTAGTTTCGCTCACTCTCGAAATCAAGCATTTTACAGCAGGTTGGAGCAGCCTGTATCTCAGCACAGGAATAAGGTAGGGAAGAATTCTAAGGCTCATTTTGACTGCCTCCAGAAGTTAGATCAGATGGCAAATTGGATTTGGTGCTAGGTCTTTCCCTTTAGGTTTTACCCCAACAATGTTTTCATTAGTTTCGCTCACTCTCGAAATCAAGCATTTTACAGCAGGTTGGAGCAGCCTGTATCTCAGCACAGGAATAAGGTAGGGAAGAATTCTAAGGATCATTTTGACTGCCTCCAGAAGTTAGATCAGATGGCAAATTGGATTTGGGTGCTAGGTCTTTCCCTTTAGGTTTTACCCCAACAATGTTTTCATTAGTTTCGCTCACTCTCGAAATCAAGCATTTTACAGCAGGTTGGAGCAGCCTGTATCTCAGCACAGGAATAAGGTAGGGAAGAATTCTAAGGCTCATTTTGACTGCCTCCAGAAGTTAGATCAGATGGCAAATTGGATTTGGTGCTAGGTCTTTCCCTTTAGGTTTTACCCCAACAATGTTTTCATTAGTTTCGCTCACTCTCGAAATCAAGCATTTTACAGCAGGTTGGAGCAGCCTGTATCTCAGCACAGGAATAAGGTAGGGAAGAATTCTAAGGCTCATTTTGACTGCCTCCAGAAGTTAGATCAGATGGCAAATTGGATTTGGTGCTAGGTCTTTCCCTTTAGGTTTTACCCCAACAATGTTTTCATTAGTTTCGCTCACTCTCGAAATCAAGCATTTTACAGCAGGTTGGAGCAGCCTGTATCTCAGCACAGGAATAAGGTAGGGAAGAATTCTAAGGATCATTTTGACTGCCTCCAGAAGTTAGATCAGATGGCAAATTGGATTTGGTGCTAGGTCTTTCCCTTTAGGTTTTACCCCAACAATGTTTTCATTAGTTTCGCTCACTCTCGAAATCAAGCATTTTACAGCAGGTTGGAGCAGCCTGTATCTCAGCACAGGAATAAGGTAGGGAAGAATTCTAAGGATCATTTTGACTGCCTCCAGAAGTTAGATCAGATGGCAAATTGGATTTGGTGCTAGGTCTTTCCCTTTAGGTTTTTACCCCAACAATGTTTTCATTAGTTTCGCTCACTCTCGAAATCAAGCATTTTACAGCAGGTTGGAGCAGCCCTGTATCTCAGCACAGGAATAAGGTAGGGAAGAATTCTAAGGCTCATTTTGACTGCCTCCAGAAGTTAGATCAGATGGCAAATTGGATTTGGTGCTAGGTCTTTCCCTTTAGGTTTTACCCCAACAATGTTTTCATTAGTTTCGCTCACTCTCGAAATCAAGCATTTTACAGCAGGTTGGAGCAGCCTGTATCTCAGCACAGGAATAAGGTAGGGAAGAATTCTAAGGCTCATTTTGACTGCCTCCAGAAGTTAGATCAGATGGCAAATTGGATTTGGTGCTAGGTCTTTCCCTTTAGGTTTTACCCCAACAATGTTTTCATTAGTTTCGCTCACTCTCGAAATCAAGCATTTTACAGCAGGTTGGAGCAGCCTGTATCTCAGCACAGGAATAAGGTAGGGAAGAATTCTAAGGATCATTTTGACTGCCTCCAGAAGTTAGATCAGATGGCAAATTGGATTTGGTGCTAGGTCTTTCCCTTTAGGTTTTACCCCAACAATGTTTTCATTAGTTTCGCTCACTCTCGAAATCAAGCATTTTACAGCAGGTTGGAGCAGCCTGTATCTCAGCACAGGAATAAGGTAGGGAAGAATTCTAAGGCTCATTTTGACTGTCCTCCAGAAGTTAGATCAGATGGCAAATTGGATTTGGTGCTAGGTCTTTCCCTTTAGGTTTTACCCCAACAATGTTTTCATTAGTTTCGCTCACTCTCGAAATCAAGCATTTTACAGCAGGTTGGAGCAGCCTGTATCTCAGCACAGGAATAAGGTAGGGAAGAATTCTAAGGCTCATTTTGACTGCCTCCAGAAGTTAGATCAGATGGCAAATTGGATTTGGTGCTAGGTCTTTCCCTTTAGGTTTTACCCCAACAATGTTTTCATTAGTTTCGCTCACTCTCGAAATCAAGCATTTTACAGCAGGTTGGAGCAGCCTGTATCTCAGCACAGGAATAAGGTAGGGAAGAATTCTAAGGCTCATTTTGACTGCCTCCAGAAGTTAGATCAGATGGCAAATTGGATTTGGTGCTAGGTCTTTCCCTTTAGGTTTTACCCCAACAATGTTTTCATTAGTTTCGCTCACTCTCGAAATCAAGCATTTTACAGCAGGTTGGAGCAGCCTGTATCTCAGCACAGGAAATAAGGTAGGGAAGAATTCTAAGGCTCATTTTGACTGCCTCCAGAAGTTAGATCAGATGGCAAATTGGATTTGGTGCTAGGTCTTTCCCTTTAGGTTTTACCCCAACAATGTTTTCATTAGTTTCGCTCACTCTCGAAATCAAGCATTTTACAGCAGGTTGGAGCAGCCTGTATCTCAGCACAGGAATAAGGTAGGGAAGAATTCTAAGGATCATTTTGACTGCCTCCAGAAGTTAGATCAGATGGCAAATTGGATTTGGTGCTAGGTCTTTCCCTTTAGGTTTTACCCCAACAATGTTTTCATTAGTTTCGCTCACTCTCGAAATCAAGCATTTTACAGCAGGTTGGAGCAGCCTGTATCTCAGCACAGGAATAAGGTAGGGAAGAATTCTAAGGATCATTTTTGACTGCCTCCAGAAGTTAGATCAGATGGCAAATTGGATTTGGTGCTAGGTCTTTCCCTTTAGGTTTTACCCCAACAATGTTTTCATTAGTTTCGCTCACTCTCGAAATCAAGCATTTTACAGCAGGTTGGAGCAGCCTGTATCTCAGCACAGGAATAAGGTAGGGAAGAATTCTAAGGCTCATTTTGACTGCCTCCAGAAGTTAGATCAGATGGCAAATTGGATTTGGTGCTAGGTCTTTCCCTTTAGGTTTTACCCCAACAATGTTTTCATTAGTTTCGCTCACTCTCGAAATCAAGCATTTTACAGCAGGTTGGAGCAGCCTGTATCTCAGCACAGGAATAAGGTAGGGAAGAATTCTAAGGCTCATTTTGACTGCCTCCAGAAGTTAGATCAGATGGCAAATTGGATTTGGTGCTAGGTCTTTCCCTTTAGGTTTTACCCCAACAATGTTTTCATTAGTTTCGCTCACTCTCGAAATCAAGCATTTTACAGCAGGTTGGAGCAGCCTGTATCTCAGCACAGGAATAAGGTAGGGAAGAATTCTAAGGCTCATTTTGACTGCCTCCAGAAGTTAGATCAGATGGCAAATTGGATTTGGTGCTAGGTCTTTCCCTTTAGGTTTTACCCCAACAATGTTTTCATTAGTTTCGCTCACTCTCGAAATCAAGCATTTTACAGCAGGTTGGAGCAGCCTGTATCTCAGCACAGGAATAAGGTAGGGAAGAATTCTAAGGATCATTTTGACTGCCTCCAGAAGTTAGATCAGATGGCAAATTGGATTTGGTGCTAGGTCTTTCCCTTTAGGTTTTACCCCAACAATGTTTTCATTAGTTTCGCTCACTCTCGAAATCAAGCATTTTACAGCAGGTTGGAGCAGCCTGTATCTCAGCACAGGAATAAGGTAGGGAAGAATTCTAAGGATCATTTTGACTGCCTCCAGAAGTTAGATCAGATGGCAAATTGGATTTGGTGCTAGGTCTTTCCCTTTAGGTTTTACCCCAACAATGTTTTCATTAGTTTCGCTCACTCTCGAAATCAAGCATTTTACAGCAGGTTGGAGCAGCCTGTATCTCAGCACAGGAATAAGGTAGGGAAGAATTCTAAGGCTCATTTTGACTGCCTCCAGAAGTTAGATCAGATGGCAAATTGGATTTGGTGCTAGGTCTTTCCCTTTAGGTTTTACCCCAACAATGTTTTCATTAGTTTCGCTCACTCTCGAAATCAAGCATTTTACAGCAGGTTGGAGCAGCCTGTATCTCAGCACAGGAATAAGGTAGGGAAGAATTCTAAGGATCATTTTGACTGCCTCCAGAAGTTAGATCAGATGGCAAATTGGATTTGGTGCTAGGTCTTTCCCTTTAGGTTTTACCCCAACAATGTTTTCATTAGTTTCGCTCACTCTCGAAATCAAGCATTTTACAGCAGGTTGGAGCAGCCTGTATCTCAGCACAGGAATAAGGTAGGGAAGAATTCTAAGGATCATTTTGACTGCCTCCAGAAGTTTAGATCAGATGGCAAATTGGATTTGGTGCTAGGTCTTTCCCTTTAGGTTTTACCCCAACAATGTTTTCATTAGTTTCGCTCACTCTCGAAATCAAGCATTTTACAGCAGGTTGGAGCAGCCTGTATCTCAGCACAGGAATAAGGTAGGGAAGAATTCTAAGGCTCATTTTGACTGCCTCCAGAAGTTAGATCAGATGGCAAATTGGATTTGGTGCTAGGTCTTTCCCTTTAGGTTTTACCCCAACAATGTTTTCATTAGTTTCGCTCACTCTCGAAATCAAGCATTTTACAGCAGGTTGGAGCAGCCTGTATCTCAGCACAGGAATAAGGTAGGGAAGAATTCTAAGGATCATTTTGACTGCCTCCAGAAGTTAGATCAGATGGCAAATTGGATTTGGTGCTAGGTCTTTCCCTTTAGGTTTTACCCCAACAATGTTTTCATTAGTTTCGCTCACTCTCGAAATCAAGCATTTTACAGCAGGTTGGAGCAGCCTGTATCTCAGCACAGGAATAAGGTAGGGAAGAATTCTAAGGCTCATTTTGACTGCCTCCAGAAGTTAGATCAGATGGCAAATTGGATTTGGTGCTAGGTCTTTCCCTTTAGGTTTTACCCCAACAATGTTTTCATTAGTTTCGCTCACTCTCGAAATCAAGCATTTTACAGCAGGTTGGAGCAGCCTGTATCTCAGCACAGGAATAAGGTAGGGAAGAATTCTAAGGCTCATTTTGACTGCCTCCAGAAGTTAGATCAGATGGCAAATTGGATTTGGTGCTAGGTCTTTCCCTTTAGGTTTTACCCCAACAATGTTTTCATTAGTTTCGCTCACTCTCGAAATCAAGCATTTTACAGCAGGTTGGAGCAGCCTGTATCTCAGCACAGGAATAAGGTAGGGAAGAATTCAAATGCTCATTTTGACTGCCTCCAGAAGTTAGATCAGATGGCAAATTGGATTTGGTGCTAGGTCTTTCCCTTTAGGTTTTACCCCAACAATGTTTTCATTAGTTTCGCTCACTCTCGAAATCAAGCATTTTACAGCAGGTTGGAGCAGCCTGTATCTCAGCACAGGAATAAGGTAGGGAAGAATTCTAAGGATCATTTTGACTGCCTCCAGAAGTTAGATCAGATGGCAAATTGGATTTGGTGCTAGGTCTTTCCCTTTAGGTTTTACCCCAACAATGTTTTCATTAGTTTCACTCACTCTCGAAATCAAGCATTTTACAGCAGGTTGGAGCAGCCTGTATCTCAGCACAGGAATAAGGTAGGGAAGAATTCTAAGGATCATTTTGACTGCCTCCAGAAGTTAGATCAGATGGCAAATTGGATTTGGTGCTAGGTCTTTCCCTTTAGGTTTTACCCCAACAATGTTTTCATTAGTTTCGCTCACTCTCGAAATCAAGCATTTTACAGCAGGTTGGAGCAGCCTGTATCTCAGCACAGGAATAAGGTAGGGAAGAATTCTAAGGCTCATTTTGACTGCCTCCAGAAGTTAGATCAGATGGCAAATTGGATTTGGTGCTAGGTCTTTCCCTTTAGGTTTTACCCCAACAATGTTTTCATTAGTTTCGCTCACTCTCGAAATCAAGCATTTTACAGCAGGTTGGAGCAGCCTGTATCTCAGCACAGGAATAAGGTAGGGAAGAATTCTAAGGCTCATTTTGACTGCCTCCAGAAGTTAGATCAGATGGCAAATTGGATTTGGTGCTAGGTCTTTCCCTTTAGGTTTTACCCCAACAATGTTTTCATTAGTTTCGCTCACTCTCGAAATCAAGCATTTTACAGCAGGTTGGAGCAGCCTGTATCTCAGCACAGGAATAAGGTAGGGAAGAATTCTAAGGCTCATTTTGACTGCCTCCAGAAGTTAGATCAGATGGCAAATTGGATTTGGTGCTAGGTCTTTCCCTTTAGGTTTTACCCCAACAATGTTTTCATTAGTTTCGCTCACTCTCGAAATCAAGCATTTTACAGCAGGTTGGAGCAGCCTGTATCTCAGCACAGGAATAAGGTAGGGAAGAATTCTAAGGCTCATTTTGACTGCCTCCAGAAGTTAGATCAGATGGCAAATTGGATTTGGTGCTAGGTCTTTCCCTTTAGGTTTTACCCCAACAATGTTTTCATTAGTTTCGCTCACTCTCGAAATCAAGCATTTTACAGCAGGTTGGAGCAGCCTGTATCTCAGCACAGGAATAAGGTAGGGAAGAATTCTAAGGCTCATTTTGACTGCCTCCAGAAGTTAGATCAGATGGCAAATTGGATTTGGTGCTAGGTCTTTCCCTTTAGGTTTTACCCCAACAATGTTTTCATTAGTTTCGCTCACTCTCGAAATCAAGCATTTTACAGCAGGTTGGAGCAGCCTGTATCTCAGCACAGGAATAAGGTAGGGAAGAATTCTAAGGCTCATTTTGACTGCCTCCAGAAGTTAGATCAGATGGCAAATTGGATTTGGTGCTAGGTCTTTCCCTTTAGGTTTTACCCCAACAATGCTTTCATTAGTTTCGCTCACTCTCGAAATCAAGCATTTTACAGCAGGTTGGAGCAGCCTGTATCTCAGCACAGGAATAAGGTAGGGAAGAATTCTAAGGCTCATTTTGACTGCCTCCAGAAGTTAGATCAGATGGCAAATTGGATTTGGTGCTAGGTCTTTCCCTTTAGGTTTTACCCCAACAATGTTTTCATTAGTTTCGCTCACTCTCGAAATCAAGCATTTTACAGCAGGTTGGAGCAGCCTGTATCTCAGCACAGGAATAAGGTAGGGAAGAATTCTAAGGCTCATTTTGACTGCCTCCAGAAGTTAGATCAGATGGCAAATTGGATTTGGTGCTAGGTCTTTCCCTTTAGGTTTTACCCCAACAATGTTTTCATTAGTTTCGCTCACTCTCGAAATCAAGCATTTTACAGCAGGTTGGAGCAGCCTGTATCTCAGCACAGGAATAAGGTAGGGAAGAATTCTAAGGCTCATTTTGACTGCCTCCAGAAGTTAGATCAGATGGCAAATTGGATTTGGTGCTAGGTCTTTCCCTTTAGGTTTTACCCCAACAATGTTTTCATTAGTTTCGCTCACTCTCGAAATCAAGCATTTTACAGCAGGTTGGAGCAGCCTGTATCTCAGCACAGGAATAAGGTAGGGAAGAATTCTAAGGCTCATTTTGACTGCCTCCAGAAGTTAGATCAGATGGCAAATTGGATTTGGTGCTAGGTCTTTCCCTTTAGGTTTTACCCCAACAATGTTTTCATTAGTTTCGCTCACTCTCGAAATCAAGCATTTTACAGCAGGTTGGAGCAGCCTGTATCTCAGCACAGGAATAAGGTAGGGAAGAATTCTAAGGATCATTTTGACTGCCTCCAGAAGTTAGATCAGATGGCAAATTGGATTTGGTGCTAGGTCTTTCCCTTTAGGTTTTACCCCAACAATGTTTTCATTAGTTTCGCTCACTCTCGAAATCAAGCATTTTACAGCAGGTTGGAGCAGCCTGTATCTCAGCACAGGAATAAGGTAGGGAAGAATTCTAAGGATCATTTTGACTGCCTCCAGAAGTTAGATCAGATGGCAAATTGGATTTGGTGCTAGGTCTTTCCCTTTAGGTTTTACCCCAACAATGTTTTCATTAGTTTCGCTCACTCTCGAAATCAAGCATTTTACAGCAGGTTGGAGCAGCCTGTATCTCAGCACAGGAATAAGGTAGGGAAAAATTCAAATGCTCATTTTGACTGCCTCCAGAAGTTGGATCAGATGGCAAATTGGATTTGGTGCTAGGTCTTTCCCTTTAGGTTTTACCCCAACAATGTTTTCATTAGTTTCGCTCACTCTCGAAATCAAGCATTTTACAGCAGGTTGGAGCAGCCTGTATCTCAGCACAGGAATAAGGTAGGGAAGAATTCTAAGGCTCATTTTGACTGCCTCCAGAAGTTAGATCAGATGGCAAATTGGATTTGGTGCTAGGTCTTTCCCTTTAGGTTTTACCCCAACAATGTTTTCATTAGTTTCGCTCACTCTCGAAATCAAGCATTTTACAGCAGGTTGGAGCAACCTGTATCTCAGCACAGGAATAAGGTAGGGAAGAATTCTAAGGATCATTTTGACTGCCTCCAGAAGTTAGATCAGATGGCAAATTGGATTTGGTGCTAGGTCTTTCCCTTTAGGTTTTACCCCAACAATGTTTTCATTAGTTTCGCTCACTCTCGAAATCAAGCATTTTACAGCAGGTTGGAGCAGCCTGTATCTCAGCACAGGAATAAGGTAGGGAAGAATTCTAAGGCTCATTTTGACTGCCTCCAGAAGTTAGATCAGATGGCAAATTGGATTTGGTGCTAGGTCTTTCCCTTTAGGTTTTACCCCAACAATGCTTTCATTAGTTTCGCTCACTCTCGAAATCAAGCATTTTACAGCAGGTTGGAGCAGCCTGTATCTCAGCACAGGAATAAGGTAGGGAAGAATTCTAAGGCTCATTTTGACTGCCTCCAGAAGTTAGATCAGATGGCAAATTGGATTTGGTGCTAGGTCTTTCCCTTTAGGTTTTACCCCAACAATGTTTTCATTAGTTTCGCTCACTCTCGAAATCAAGCATTTTACAGCAGGTTGGAGCAGCCTGTATCTCAGCACAGGAATAAGGTAGGGAAGAATTCTAAGGCTCATTTTGACTGCCTCCAGAAGTTAGATCAGATGGCAAATTGGATTTGGTGCTAGGTCTTTCCCTTTAGGTTTTACCCCAACAATGTTTTCATTAGTTTCGCTCACTCTCGAAATCAAGCATTTTACAGCAGGTTGGAGCAGCCTGTATCTCAGCACAGGAATAAGGTAGGGAAGAATTCTAAGGCTCATTTTGACTGCCTCCAGAAGTTAGATCAGATGGCAAATTGGATTTGGTGCTAGGTCTTTCCCTTTAGGTTTTACCCCAACAATGTTTTCATTAGTTTCGCTCACTCTCGAAATCAAGCATTTTACAGCAGGTTGGAGCAGCCTGTATCTCAGCACAGGAATAAGGTAGGGAAGAATTCTAAGGATCATTTTGACTGCCTCCAGAAGTTAGATCAGATGGCAAATTGGATTTGGTGCTAGGTCTTTCCCTTTAGGTTTTACCCCAACAATGTTTTCATTAGTTTCGCTCACTCTCGAAATCAAGCATTTTACAGCAGGTTGGAGCAGCCTGTATCTCAGCACAGGAATAAGGTAGGGAAGAATTCTAAGGCTCATTTTGACTGCCTCCAGAAGTTAGATCAGATGGCAAATTGGATTTGGTGCTAGGTCTTTCCCTTTAGGTTTTACCCCAACAATGTTTTCATTAGTTTCGCTCACTCTCGAAATCAAGCATTTTACAGCAGGTTGGAGCAGCCTGTATCTCAGCACAGGAATAAGGTAGGGAAGAATTCTAAGGCTCATTTTGACTGCCTCCAGAAGTTAGATCAGATGGCAAATTGGATTTGGTGCTAGGTCTTTCCCTTTAGGTTTTACCCCAACAATGTTTTCATTAGTTTCGCTCACTCTCGAAATCAAGCATTTTACAGCAGGTTGGAGCAGCCTGTATCTCAGCACAGGAATAAGGTAGGGAAGAATTCAAATGCTCATTTTGACTGCCTCCAGAAGTTAGATCAGATGGCAAATTGGATTTGGTGCTAGGTCTTTCCCTTTAGGTTTTACCCCAACAATGTTTTCATTAGTTTCGCTCACTCTCGAAATCAAGCATTTTACAGCAGGTTGGAGCAGCCTGTATCTCAGCACAGGAATAAGGTAGGGAAGAATTCTAAGGATCATTTTGACTGCCTCCAGAAGTTAGATCAGATGGCAAATTGGATTTGGTGCTAGGTCTTTCCCTTTAGGTTTTACCCCAACAATGTTTTCATTAGTTTCGCTCACTCTCGAAATCAAGCATTTTACAGCAGGTTGGAGCAGCCTGTATCTCAGCACAGGAATAAGGTAGGGAAGAATTCTAAGGATCATTTTGACTGCCTCCAGAAGTTAGATCAGATGGCAAATTGGATTTGGTGCTAGGTCTTTCCCTTTAGGTTTTACCCCAACAATGTTTTCATTAGTTTCGCTCACTCTCGAAATCAAGCATTTTACAGCAGGTTGGAGCAGCCTGTATCTCAGCACAGGAATAAGGTAGGGAAGAATTCTAAGGATCATTTTGACTGCCTCCAGAAGTTAGATCAGATGGCAAATTGGATTTGGTGCTAGGTCTTTCCCTTTAGGTTTTACCCCAACAATGTTTTCATTAGTTTCGCTCACTCTCGAAATCAAGCATTTTACAGCAGGTTGGAGCAGCCTGTATCTCAGCACAGGAATAAGGTAGGGAAGAATTCAAATGCTCATTTTGACTGCCTCCAGAAGTTAGATCAGATGGCAAATTGGATTTGGTGCTAGGTCTTTCCCTTTAGGTTTTACCCCAACAATGTTTTCATTAGTTTCGCTCACTCTCGAAATCAAGCATTTTACAGCAGGTTGGAGCAGCCTGTATCTCAGCACAGGAATAAGGTAGGGAAGAATTCTAAGGCTCATTTTGACTGCCTCCAGAAGTTAGATCAGATGGCAAATTGGATTTGGTGCTAGGTCTTTCCCTTTAGGTTTTACCCCAACAATGTTTTCATTAGTTTCGCTCACTCTCGAAATCAAGCATTTTACAGCAGGTTGGAGCAGCCTGTATCTCAGCACAGGAATAAGGTAGGGAAGAATTCTAAGGCTCATTTTGACTGCCTCCAGAAGTTAGATCAGATGGCAAACTGGATTTGGTGCTAGGTCTTTCCCTTTAGGTTTTACCCCAACAATGTTTTCATTAGTTTAGCTCACTCTCGAAATCAAGCATTTTACAGCAGGTTGGAGCAGCCTGTATCTCAGCACAGGAATAAGGTAGGGAAGAATTCTAAGGCTCATTTTGACTGCCTCCAGAAGTTAGATCAGATGGCAAATTGGATTTGGTGCTAGGTCTTTCCCTTTAGGTTTTACCCCAACAATGTTTTCATTAGTTTCGCTCACTCTCGAAATCAAGCATTTTACAGCAGGTTGGAGCAGCCTGTATCTCAGCACAGGAATAAGGTAGGGAAGAATTCTAAGGCTCATTTTGACTGCCTCCAGAAGTTAGATCAGATGGCAAATTGGATTTGGTGCTAGGTCTTTCCCTTTAGGTTTTACCCCAACAATGTTTTCATTAGTTTCGCTCACTCTCGAAATCAAGCATTTTACAGCAGGTTGGAGCAGCCTGTATCTCAGCACAGGAATAAGGTAGGGAAGAATTCAAATGCTCATTTTGACTGCCTCCAGAAGTTAGATCAGATGGCAAATTGGATTTGGTGCTAGGTCTTTCCCTTTAGGTTTTACCCCAACAATGTTTTCATTAGTTTCGCTCACTCTCGAAATCAAGCATTTTACAGCAGGTTGGAGCAGCCTGTATCTCAGCACAGGAATAAGGTAGGGAAGAATTCTAAGGCTCATTTTGACTGCCTCCAGAAGTTAGATCAGATGGCAAATTGGATTTGGTGCTAGGTCTTTCCCTTTAGGTTTTACCCCAACAATGTTTTCATTAGTTTCGCTCACTCTCGAAATCAAGCATTTTACAGCAGGTTGGAGCAGCCTGTATCTCAGCACAGGAATAAGGTAGGGAAGAATTCTAAGGATCATTTTGACTGCCTCCAGAAGTTAGATCAGATGGCAAATTGGATTTGGTGCTAGGTCTTTCCCTTTAGGTTTTACCCCAACAATGTTTTCATTAGTTTCGCTCACTCTCGAAATCAAGCATTTTACAGCAGGTTGGAGCAGCCTGTATCTCAGCACAGGAATAAGGTAGGGAAGAATTCTAAGGCTCATTTTGACTGCCTCCAGAAGTTAGATCAGATGGCAAATTGGATTTGGTGCTAGGTCTTTCCCTTTAGGTTTTACCCCAACAATGTTTTCATTAGTTTCGCTCACTCTCGAAATCAAGCATTTTACAGCAGGTTGGAGCAGCCTGTATCTCAGCACAGGAATAAGGTAGGGAAGAATTCTAAGGCTCATTTTGACTGCCTCCAGAAGTTAGATCAGATGGCAAACTGGATTTGGTGCTAGGTCTTTCCCTTTAGGTTTTACCCCAACAATGTTTTCATTAGTTTCGCTCACTCTCGAAATCAAGCATTTTACAGCAGGTTGGAGCAGCCTGTATCTCAGCACAGGAATAAGGTAGGGAAGAATTCTAAGGCTCATTTTGACTGCCTCCAGAAGTTAGATCAGATGGCAAATTGGATTTGGTGCTAGGTCTTTCCCTTTAGGTTTTACCCCAACAATGTTTTCATTAGTTTCGCTCACTCTCGAAATCAAGCATTTTACAGCAGGTTGGAGCAGCCTGTATCTCAGCACAGGAATAAGGTAGGGAAGAATTCTAAGGCTCATTTTGACTGCCTCCAGAAGTTAGATCAGATGGCAAATTGGATTTGGTGCTAGGTCTTTCCCTTTAGGTTTTACCCCAACAATGTTTTCATTAGTTTCGCTCACTCTCGAAATCAAGCATTTTACAGCAGGTTGGAGCAGCCTGTATCTCAGCACAGGAATAAGGTAGGGAAGAATTCTAAGGCTCATTTTGACTGCCTCCAGAAGTTAGATCAGATGGCAAATTGGATTTGGTGCTAGGTCTTTCCCTTTAGGTTTTACCCCAACAATGTTTTCATTAGTTTCGCTCACTCTCGAAATCAAGCATTTTACAGCAGGTTGGAGCAGCCTGTATCTCAGCACAGGAATAAGGTAGGGAAGAATTCTAAGGATCATTTTGACTGCCTCCAGAAGTTAGATCAGATGGCAAATTGGATTTGGTGCTAGGTCTTTCCCTTTAGGTTTTACCCCAACAATGTTTTCATTAGTTTCGCTCACTCTCGAAATCAAGCATTTTACAGCAGGTTGGAGCAGCCTGTATCTCAGCACAGGAATAAGGTAGGGAAGAATTCTAAGGCTCATTTTGACTGCCTCCAGAAGTTAGATCAGATGGCAAATTGGATTTGGTGCTAGGTCTTTCCCTTTAGGTTTTACCCCAACAATGTTTTCATTAGTTTCGCTCACTCTCGAAATCAAGCATTTTACAGCAGGTTGGAGCAGCCTGTATCTCAGCACAGGAATAAGGTAGGGAAAAATTCAAATGCTCATTTTGACTGCCTCCAGAAGTTGGATCAGATGGCAAATTGGATTTGGTGCTAGGTCTTTCCCTTTAGGTTTTACCCCAACAATGTTTTCATTAGTTTCGCTCACTCTCGAAATCAAGCATTTTACAGCAGGTTGGAGCAGCCTGTATCTCAGCACAGGAATAAGGTAGGGAAGAATTCTAAGGCTCATTTTGACTGCCTCCAGAAGTTAGATCAGATGGCAAATTGGATTTGGTGCTAGGTCTTTCCCTTTAGGTTTTACCCCAACAATGTTTTCATTAGTTTCGCTCACTCTCGAAATCAAGCATTTTACAGCAGGTTGGAGCAGCCTGTATCTCAGCACAGGAATAAGGTAGGGAAGAATTCTAAGGCTCATTTTGACTGCCTCCAGAAGTTAGATCAGATGGCAAATTGGATTTGGTGCTAGGTCTTTCCCTTTAGGTTTTACCCCAACAATGTTTTCATTAGTTTTGCTCACTCTCGAAATCAAGTATTTTACAGCAGGTTGGAGCAGCCTGTATCTCAGCACAGGAATAAGGTAGGGAAGAATTCTAAGGCTCATTTTGACTGCCTCCAGAAGTTAGATCAGATGGCAAATTGGATTTGGTGCTAGGTCTTTCCCTTTAGGTTTTACCCCAACAATGCTTTCATTAGTTTCGCTCACTCTCGAAATCAAGCATTTTACAGCAGGTTGGAGCAGCCTGTATCTCAGCACAGGAATAAGGTAGGGAAGAATTCTAAGGCTCATTTTGACTGCCTCCAGAAGTTAGATCAGATGGCAAATTGGATTTGGTGCTAGGTCTTTCCCTTTAGGTTTTACCCCAACAATGTTTTCATTAGTTTCGCTCACTCTCGAAATCAAGCATTTTACAGCAGGTTGGAGCAGCCTGTATCTCAGCACAGGAATAAGGTAGGGAAGAATTCTAAGGCTCATTTTGACTGCCTCCACAAGTTAGATCAGATGGCAAATTGGATTTGGTGCTAGGTCTTTCCCTTTAGGTTTTACCCCAACAATGTTTTCATTAGTTTCGCTCACTCTCGAAATCAAGCATTTTACAGCAGGTTGGAGCAGCCTGTATCTCAGCACAGGAATAAGGTAGGGAAGAATTCTAAGGATCATTTTGACTGCCTCCAGAAGTTAGATCAGATGGCAAATTGGATTTGGTGCTAGGTCTTTCCCTTTAGGTTTTACCCCAACAATGTTTTCATTAGTTTCGCTCACTCTCGAAATCAAGCATTTTACAGCAGGTTGGAGCAGCCTGTATCTCAGCACAGGAATAAGGTAGGGAAGAATTCTAAGGATCATTTTGACTGCCTCCAGAAGTTAGATCAGATGGCAAATTGGATTTGGTGCTAGGTCTTTCCCTTTAGGTTTTACCCCAACAATGTTTTCATTAGTTTCGCTCACTCTCGAAATCAAGCATTTTACAGCAGGTTGGAGCAGCCTGTATCTCAGCACAGGAATAAGGTAGGGAAGAATTCTAAGGCTCATTTTGACTGCCTCCAGAAGTTAGATCAGATGGCAAATTGGATTTGGTGCTAGGTCTTTCCCTTTAGGTTTTACCCCAACAATGTTTTCATTAGTTTCGCTCACTCTCGAAATCAAGCATTTTACAGCAGGTTGGAGCAGCCTGTATCTCAGCACAGGAATAAGGTAGGGAAGAATTCTAAGGATCATTTTGACTGCCTCCAGAAGTTAGATCAGATGGCAAATTGGATTTGGTGCTAGGTCTTTCCCTTTAGGTTTTACCCCAACAATGTTTTCATTAGTTTCGCTCACTCTCGAAATCAAGCATTTTACAGCAGGTTGGAGCAGCCTGTATCTCAGCACAGGAATAAGGTAGGGAAGAATTCTAAGGATCATTTTGACTGCCTCCAGAAGTTAGATCAGATGGCAAATTGGATTTGGTGCTAGGTCTTTCCCTTTAGGTTTTACCCCAACAATGTTTTCATTAGTTTCGCTCACTCTCGAAATCAAGCATTTTACAGCAGGTTGGAGCAGCCTGTATCTCAGCACAGGAATAAGGTAGGGAAGAATTCTAAGGATCATTTTGACTGCCTCCAGAAGTTAGATCAGATGGCAAATTGGATTTGGTGCTAGGTCTTTCCCTTTAGGTTTTACCCCAACAATGTTTTCATTAGTTTCGCTCACTCTCGAAATCAAGCATTTTACAGCAGGTTGGAGCAGCCTGTATCTCAGCACAGGAATAAGGTAGGGAAGAATTCTAAGGATCATTTTGACTGCCTCCAGAAGTTAGATCAGATGGCAAATTGGATTTGGTGCTAGGTCTTTCCCTTTAGGTTTTACCCCAACAATGTTTTCATTAGTTTCGCTCACTCTCGAAATCAAGCATTTTACAGCAGGTTGGAGCAGCCTGTATCTCAGCACAGGAATAAGGTAGGGAAGAATTCTAAGGCTCATTTTGACTGCCTCCAGAAGTTAGATCAGATGGCAAATTGGATTTGGTGCTAGGTCTTTCCCTTTAGGTTTTACCCCAACAATGCTTTCATTAGTTTAGCTCACTCTCGAAATCAAGCATTTTACAGCAGGTTGGAGCAGCCTGTATCTCAGCACAGGAATAAGGTAGGGAAGAATTCTAAGGATCATTTTGACTGCCTCCAGAAGTTAGATCAGATGGCAAATTGGATTTGGTGCTAGGTCTTTCCCTTTAGGTTTTACCCCAACAATGTTTTCATTAGTTTCGCTCACTCTCGAAATCAAGCATTTTACAGCAGGTTGGAGCAGCCTGTATCTCAGCACAGGAATAAGGTAGGGAAGAATTCTAAGGCTCATTTTGACTGCCTCCAGAAGTTAGATCAGATGGCAAATTGGATTTGGTGCTAGGTCTTTCCCTTTAGGTTTTACCCCAACAATGTTTTCATTAGTTTCGCTCACTCTCGAAATCAAGCATTTTACAGCAGGTTGGAGCAGCCTGTATCTCAGCACAGGAATAAGGTAGGGAAGAATTCTAAGGCTCATTTTGACTGCCTCCAGAAGTTAGATCAGATGGCAAATTGGATTTGGTGCTAGGTCTTTCCCTTTAGGTTTTACCCCAACAATGTTTTCATTAGTTTCGCTCACTCTCGAAATCAAGCATTTTACAGCAGGTTGGAGCAGCCTGTATCTCAGCACAGGAATAAGGTAGGGAAGAATTCTAAGGATCATTTTGACTGCCTCCAGAAGTTAGATCAGATGGCAAATTGGATTTGGTGCTAGGTCTTTCCCTTTAGGTTTTACCCCAACAATGTTTTCATTAGTTTCGCTCACTCTCGAAATCAAGCATTTTACAGCAGGTTGGAGCAGCCTGTATCTCAGCACAGGAATAAGGTAGGGAAGAATTCTAAGGATCATTTTGACTGCCTCCAGAAGTTAGATCAGATGGCAAATTGGATTTGGTGCTAGGTCTTTCCCTTTAGGTTTTACCCCAACAATGTTTTCATTAGTTTCGCTCACTCTCGAAATCAAGCATTTTACAGCAGGTTGGAGCAGCCTGTATCTCAGCACAGGAATAAGGTAGGGAAGAATTCTAAGGCTCATTTTGACTGCCTCCAGAAGTTAGATCAGATGGCAAATTGGATTTGGTGCTAGGTCTTTCCCTTTAGGTTTTACCCCAACAATGTTTTCATTAGTTTCGCTCACTCTCGAAATCAAGCATTTTACAGCAGGTTGGAGCAGCCTGTATCTCAGCACAGGAATAAGGTAGGGAAGAATTCTAAGGATCATTTTGACTGCCTCCAGAAGTTAGATCAGATGGCAAATTGGATTTGGTGCTAGGTCTTTCCCTTTAGGTTTTACCCCAACAATGTTTTCATTAGTTTCGCTCACTCTCGAAATCAAGCATTTTACAGCAGGTTGGAGCAGCCTGTATCTCAGCACAGGAATAAGGTAGGGAAGAATTCTAAGGCTCATTTTGACTGCCTCCAGAAGTTAGATCAGATGGCAAATTGGATTTGGTGCTAGGTCTTTCCCTTTAGGTTTTACCCCAACAATGTTTTCATTAGTTTCGCTCACTCTCGAAATCAAGCATTTTACAGCAGGTTGGAGCAGCCTGTATCTCAGCACAGGAATAAGGTAGGGAAGAATTCTAAGGCTCATTTTGACTGCCTCCAGAAGTTAGATCAGATGGCAAATTGGATTTGGTGCTAGGTCTTTCCCTTTAGGTTTTACCCCAACAATGTTTTCATTAGTTTCGCTCACTCTCGAAATCAAGCATTTTACAGCAGGTTGGAGCAGCCTGTATCTCAGCACAGGAATAAGGTAGGGAAGAATTCTAAGGCTCATTTTGACTGCCTCCAGAAGTTAGATCAGATGGCAAATTGGATTTGGTGCTAGGTCTTTCCCTTTAGGTTTTACCCCAACAATGTTTTCATTAGTTTCGCTCACTCTCGAAATCAAGCATTTTACAGCAGGTTGGAGCAGCCTGTATCTCAGCACAGGAATAAGGTAGGGAAGAATTCTAAGGATCATTTTGACTGCCTCCAGAAGTTAGATCAGATGGCAAATTGGATTTGGTGCTAGGTCTTTCCCTTTAGGTTTTACCCCAACAATGTTTTCATTAGTTTCGCTCACTCTCGAAATCAAGCATTTTACAGCAGGTTGGAGCAGCCTGTATCTCAGCACAGGAATAAGGTAGGGAAGAATTCTAAGGCTCATTTTGACTGCCTCCAGAAGTTAGATCAGATGGCAAATTGGATTTGGTGCTAGGTCTTTCCCTTTAGGTTTTACCCCAACAATGTTTTCATTAGTTTCGCTCACTCTCGAAATCAAGCATTTTACAGCAGGTTGGAGCAGCCTGTATCTCAGCACAGGAATAAGGTAGGGAAGAATTCTAAGGATCATTTTGACTGCCTCCAGAAGTTAGATCAGATGGCCAATGCAATTTGGTGCTAGGTCTTTCCCTTTAGGTTTTACCCCAACAATGTTTTCATTAGTTTCGCTCACTCTCGAAATCAAGCATTTTACAGCAGGTTGGAGCAGCCTGTATCTCAGCACAGGAATAAGGTAGGGAAGAATTCTAAGGATCATTTTGACTGCCTCCAGAAGTTAGATCAGATGGCAAATTGGATTTGGTGCTAGGTCTTTCCCTTTAGGTTTTACCCCAACAATGTTTTCATTAGTTTCGCTCACTCTCGAAATCAAGCATTTTACAGCAGGTTGGAGCAGCCTGTATCTCAGCACAGGAATAAGGTAGGGAAGAATTCTAAGGCTCATTTTGACTGTCTCCAGAAGTTAGATCAGATGGCAAATTGGATTTGGTGCTAGGTCTTTCCCTTTAGGTTTTACCCCAACAATGTTTTCATTAGTTTCGCTCACTCTCGAAATCAAGCATTTTACAGCAGGTTGGAGCAGCCTGTATCTCAGCACAGGAATAAGGTAGGGAAGAATTCTAAGGCTCATTTTGACTGCCTCCAGAAGTTAGATCAGATGGCAAATTGGATTTGGTGCTAGGTCTTTCCCTTTAGGTTTTACCCCAACAATGTTTTCATTAGTTTCGCTCACTCTCGAAATCAAGCATTTTACAGCAGGTTGGAGCAGCCTGTATCTCAGCACAGGAATAAGGTAGGGAAGAATTCTAAGGCTCATTTTGACTGCCTCCAGAAGTTAGATCAGATGGCAAATTGGATTTGGTGCTAGGTCTTTCCCTTTAGGTTTTACCCCAACAATGTTTTCATTAGTTTCGCTCACTCTCGAAATCAAGCATTTTACAGCAGGTTGGAGCAGCCTGTATCTCAGCACAGGAATAAGGTAGGGAAGAATTCTAAGGATCATTTTGACTGCCTCCAGAAGTTAGATCAGATGGCAAATTGGATTTGGTGCTAGGTCTTTCCCTTTAGGTTTTACCCCAACAATGTTTTCATTAGTTTCGCTCACTCTCGAAATCAAGCATTTTACAGCAGGTTGGAGCAGCCTGTATCTCAGCACAGGAATAAGGTAGGGAAGAATTCTAAGGCTCATTTTGACTGCCTCCAGAAGTTAGATCAGATGGCAAATTGGATTTGGTGCTAGGTCTTTCCCTTTAGGTTTTACCCCAACAATGTTTTCATTAGTTTCGCTCACTCTCGAAATCAAGCATTTTACAGCAGGTTGGAGCAGCCTGTATCTCAGCACAGGAATAAGGTAGGGAAGAATTCTAAGGCTCATTTTGACTGCCTCCAGAAGTTAGATCAGATGGCAAATTGGATTTGGTGCTAGGTCTTTCCCTTTAGGTTTTACCCCAACAATGTTTTCATTAGTTTCGCTCACTCTCGAAATCAAGCATTTTACAGCAGGTTGGAGCAGCCTGTATCTCAGCACAGGAATAAGGTAGGGAAGAATTCTAAGGCTCATTTTGACTGCCTCCAGAAGTTAGATCAGATGGCAAATTGGATTTGGTGCTAGGTCTTTCCCTTTAGGTTTTACCCCAACAATGTTTTCATTAGTTTCGCTCACTCTCGAAATCAAGCATTTTACAGCAGGTTGGAGCAGCCTGTATCTCAGCACAGGAATAAGGTAGGGAAGAATTCTAAGGATCATTTTGACTGCCTCCAGAAGTTAGATCAGATGGCAAATTGGATTTGGTGCTAGGTCTTTCCCTTTAGGTTTTACCCCAACAATGTTTTCATTAGTTTCGCTCACTCTCGAAATCAAGCATTTTACAGCAGGTTGGAGCAGCCTGTATCTCAGCACAGGAATAAGGTAGGGAAGAATTCTAAGGATCATTTTGACTGCCTCCAGAAGTTAGATCAGATGGCAAATTGGATTTGGTGCTAGGTCTTTCCCTTTAGGTTTTACCCCAACAATGTTTTCATTAGTTTCGCTCACTCTCGAAATCAAGCATTTTACAGCAGGTTGGAGCAGCCTGTATCTCAGCACAGGAATAAGGTAGGGAAGAATTCTAAGGCTCATTTTGACTGCCTCCAGAAGTTAGATCAGATGGCAAATTGGATTTGGTGCTAGGTCTTTCCCTTTAGGTTTTACCCCAACAATGTTTTCATTAGTTTCGCTCACTCTCGAAATCAAGCATTTTACAGCAGGTTGGAGCAGCCTGTATCTCAGCACAGGAATAAGGTAGGGAAGAATTCTAAGGCTCATTTTGACTGCCTCCAGAAGTTAGATCAGATGGCAAATTGGATTTGGTGCTAGGTCTTTCCCTTTAGGTTTTACCCCAACAATGTTTTCATTAGTTTCGCTCACTCTCGAAATCAAGCATTTTACAGCAGGTTGGAGCAGCCTGTATCTCAGCACAGGAATAAGGTAGGGAAGAATTCTAAGGCTCATTCATTTTGACTGCCTCCAGAAGTTAGATCAGATGGCAAATTGGATTTGGTGCTAGGTCTTTCCCTTTAGGTTTTACCCCAACAATGTTTTCATTAGTTTCGCTCACTCTCGAAATCAAGCATTTTACAGCAGGTTGGAGCAGCCTGTATCTCAGCACAGGAATAAGGTAGGGAAGAATTCTAAGGATCATTTTGACTGCCTCCAGAAGTTAGGTCAGATGGCAAATTGGATTTGGTGCTAGGTCTTTCCCTTTAGGTTTTACCCCAACAATGTTTTCATTTAGTTTCGCTCACTCTCGAAATCAAGCATTTTACAGCAGGTTGGAGCAGCCTGTATCTCAGCACAGGAATAAGGTAGGGAAGAATTCTAAGGCTCATTTTGACTGCCTCCAGAAGTTAGATCAGATGGCAAATTGGATTTGGTGCTAGGTCTTTCCCTTTAGGTTTTACCCGCAA
Source organism: Melanerpes formicivorus (assembly GCF_026170545.1). Taxonomy (NCBI): domain Eukaryota; kingdom Metazoa; phylum Chordata; class Aves; order Piciformes; family Picidae; genus Melanerpes; species Melanerpes formicivorus. The sequence continues at coordinate 25,078 of NW_027142974.1, read as the reverse complement.
CAATGTTTTCATTAGTTTCGCTCACTCTCGAAATCAAGCATTTTACAGCAGGTTGGAGCAGCCTGTATCTCAGCACAGGAATAAGGTAGGGAAGAATTCTAAGGATCATTTTGACTGCCTCCAGAAGTTAGATCAGATGGCCAATGCAATTTGGTGCTAGGTCTTTCCCTTTAGGTTTTACCCCAACAATGTTTTTCATTAGTTTCGCTCACTCTCGAAATCAAGCATTTTACAGCAGGTTGGAGCAAGCCTGTATCTCAGCACAGGAATAAGGTAGGGAAGAATTACTAAGGATCATTTTGACTGCCTCCAGAAGTTAGATCAGATGGCAAATTGGATTTGGTGCTAGGTCTTTCCCTTTAGGTTTTACCCCAACAATGTTTTCATTAGTTTCGCTCACTCTCGAAATCAAGCATTTTACAGCAGGTTGGAGCAGCCTGTATCTCAGCACAGGAATAAGGTAGGAAGAATTCTAAGGCTCATTTTGACTGTCTCCAGAAGTTAGATCAGATGGCAAATTGGATTTGGTGCTAGGTCTTTCCCTTTAGGTTTTACCCCAACAATGTTTTCATTAGTTTCGCTCACTCTCGAAATCAAGCATTTTACAGCAGGTTGGAGCAGCCTGTATCTCAGCACAGGAATAAGGTAGGGAAGAATTCTAAGGCTCATTTTGACTGCCTCCAGAAGTTAGATCAGATGGCAAATTGGATTTGGTGCTAGGTCTTTCCCTTTAGGTTTTACCCCAACAATGTTTTCATTAGTTTCGCTCACTCTCGAAATCAAGCATTTACAGCAGGTTGGAGCAGCCTGTATCTCAGCACAGGAATAAGGTAGGGAAGAATTCTAAGGCTCATTTTGACTGCCTCCAGAAGTTAGATCAGATGGCAAATTGGATTTGGTGCTAGGTCTTTCCCTTTAGGTTTTACCCCAACAATGTTTCATTAGTTTCGCTCACTCTCGAAATCAAGCATTTTACAGCAGGTTGGAGCAGCCTGTATCTCAGCACAGGAATAAGGTAGGGGAAGAAATTCTAAGGATCATTTTGACTGCCTCCAGAAGTTAGATCAGATGGCAAATTGGATTTGGTGCTAGGTCTTTCCCTTTAGGTTTTACCCCAACAATGTTTTCATTAGTTTCGCTCACTCTCGAAATCAAGCATTTTACAGCAGGTTGGAGCAGCCTGTATCTCAGCACAGGAATAAGGTAGGGAAGAATTCTAAGGCTCATTTTGACTGCCTCCAGAAGTTAGATCAGATGGCAAATTGGATTTGGTGCTAGGTCTTTCCCTTTAGGTTTTACCCCAACAATGTTTTCATTAGTTTCGCTCACTCTCGAAATCAAGCATTTTACAGCAGGTTGGAGCAGCCTGTATCTCAGCACAGGAATAAGGTAGGGAAGAATTCTAAGGATCATTTTGACTGCCTCCAGAAGTTAGATCAGATGGCAAATTGGATTTGGTGCTAGGTCTTTCCCTTTAGGTTTTACCCCAACAATGTTTTCATTAGTTTCGCTCACTCTCGAAATCAAGCATTTTACAGCAGGTTGGAGCAGCCTGTATCTCAGCACAGGAATAAGGTAGGGAAGAATTCTAAGGCTCATTTTGACTGCCTCCAGAAGTTAGATCAGATGGCAAATTGGATTTGGTGCTAGGTCTTTCCCTTTAGGTTTTACCCCAACAATGTTTTCATTAGTTTCGCTCACTCTCGAAATCAAGCATTTTACAGCAGGTTGGAGCAGCCTGTATCTCAGCACAGGAATAAGGTAGGGAAGAATTCTAAGGCTCATTTTGACTGCCTCCAGAAGTTAGATCAGATGGCAAATTGGATTTGGTGCTAGGTCTTTCCCTTTAGGTTTTACCCCAACAATGTTTTCATTAGTTTCGCTCACTCTCGAAATCAAGCATTTTACAGCAGGTTGGAGCAGCCTGTATCTCAGCACAGGAATAAGGTAGGGAAGAATTCTAAGGATCATTTTGACTGCCTCCAGAAGTTAGATCAGATGGCAAATTGGATTTGGTGCTAGGTCTTTCCCTTTAGGTTTTACCCCAACAATGTTTTCATTAGTTTCGCTCACTCTCGAAATCAAGCATTTTACAGCAGGTTGGAGCAGCCTGTATCTCAGCACAGGAATAAGGTAGGGAAGAATTCTAAGGATCATTTTGACTGCCTCCAGAAGTTAGATCAGATGGCAAATTGGATTTGGTGCTAGGTCTTTCCCTTTAGGTTTTACCCCAACAATGTTTTCATTAGTTTCGCTCACTCTCGAAATCAAGCATTTTACAGCAGGTTGGAGCAGCCTGTATCTCAGCACAGGAATAAGGTAGGGAAGAATTCTAAGGCTCATTTTGACTGCCTCCAGAAGTTAGATCAGATGGCAAATTGGATTTGGTGCTAGGTCTTTCCCTTTAGGTTTTACCCCAACAATGTTTTCATTAGTTTCGCTCACTCTCGAAATCAAGCATTTTACAGCAGGTTGGAGCAGCCTGTATCTCAGCACAGGAATAAGGTAGGGAAGAATTCTAAGGCTCATTTTGACTGCCTCCAGAAGTTAGATCAGATGGCAAATTGGATTTGGTGCTAGGTCTTTCCCTTTAGGTTTTACCCCAACAATGTTTTCATTAGTTTCGCTCACTCTCGAAATCAAGCATTTTACAGCAGGTTGGAGCAGCCTGTATCTCAGCACAGGAATAAGGTAGGGAAGAATTCTAAGGCTCATTTTGACTGCCTCCAGAAGTTAGATCAGATGGCAAATTGGATTTGGTGCTAGGTCTTTCCCTTTAGGTTTTACCCCAACAATGTTTTCATTAGTTTCGCTCACTCTCGAAATCAAGCATTTTACAGCAGGTTGGAGCAGCCTGTATCTCAGCACAGGAATAAGGTAGGGAAGAATTCTAAGGCTCATTTTGACTGCCTCCAGAAGTTAGATCAGATGGCAAATTGGATTTGGTGCTAGGTCTTTCCCTTTAGGTTTTACCCCAACAATGTTTTCATTAGTTTCGCTCACTCTCGAAATCAAGCATTTTACAGCAGGTTGGAGCAGCCTGTATCTCAGCACAGGAATAAGGTAGGGAAGAATTCTAAGGCTCATTTTGACTGCCTCCAGAAGTTAGATCAGATGGCAAATTGGATTTGGTGCTAGGTCTTTCCCTTTAGGTTTTACCCCAACAATGTTTTCATTAGTTTCGCTCACTCTCGAAATCAAGCATTTTACAGCAGGTTGGAGCAGCCTGTATCTCAGCACAGGAATAAGGTAGGGAAGAATTCTAAGGCTCATTTTGACTGCCTCCAGAAGTTAGATCAGATGGCAAATTGGATTTGGTGCTAGGTCTTTCCCTTTAGGTTTTACCCCAACAATGTTTTCATTAGTTTCGCTCACTCTCGAAATCAAGCATTTTACAGCAGGTTGGAGCAGCCTGTATCTCAGCACAGGAATAAGGTATGGGAAGAATTCTAAGGCTCATTTTGACTGCCTCCAGAAGTTAGATCAGATGGCAAATTGGATTTGGTGCTAGGTCTTTCCCTTTAGGTTTTACCCCAACAATGTTTTCATTAGTTTCGCTCACTCTCGAAATCAAGCATTTTACAGCAGGTTGGAGCAGCCTGTATCTCAGCACAGGAATAAGGTAGGGAAGAATTCTAAGGCTCATTTTTGACTGCCTCCAGAAGTTAGATCAGATGGCAAATTGGATTTGGTGCTAGGTCTTTCCTTTAGGTTTTACCCCAACAATGTTTTCATTAGTTTCGCTCACTCTCGAAATCAAGCATTTTTACAGCAGGTTGGAGCAGCCTGTATCTCAGCACAGGAATAAGGTAGGGAAGAATTCTAAGGCTCATTTTGACTGCCTCCAGAAGTTTAGATCAGATGGCAAATTGGATTTGGTGCTAGGTCTTTCCCTTTAGGTTTTACCCCAACAATGTTTTCATTAGTTTCGCTCACTCTCGAAATCAAGCATTTTACAGCAGGTTGGAGCAGCCTGTATCTCAGCACAGGAATAAGGTAGGGAAGAATTCTAAGGATCATTTTGACTGCCTCCAGAAGTTAGATCAGATGGCAAATTGGATTTGGTGCTAGGTCTTTCCCTTTAGGTTTTACCCCAACAATGTTTTCATTAGTTTCGCTCACTCTCGAAATCAAGCATTTTACAGCAGGTTGGAGCAGCCTGTATCTCAGCACAGGAATAAGGTAGGGAAGAATTCTAAGGCTCATTTTGACTGCCTCCAGAAGTTAGATCAGATGGCAAATTGGATTTGGTGCTAGGTCTTTCCCTTTAGGTTTTACCCCAACAATGTTTTCATTAGTTTCGCTCACTCTCGAAATCAAGCATTTTACAGCAGGTTGGAGCAGCCTGTATCTCAGCACAGGAATAAGGTAGGGAAGAATTCTAAGGCTCATTTTGACTGCCTCCAGAAGTTAGATCAGATGGCAAATTGGATTTGGTGCTAGGTCTTTCCCTTTAGGTTTTACCCCAACAATGTTTTCATTAGTTTCGCTCACTCTCGAAATCAAGCATTTTACAGCAGGTTGGAGCAGCCTGTATCTCAGCACAGGAATAAGGTAGGGAAGAATTCTAAGGCTCATTTTGACTGCCTCCAGAAGTTAGATCAGATGGCAAATTGGATTTGGTGCTAGGTCTTTCCCTTTAGGTTTTACCCCAACAATGTTTTCATTAGTTTCGCTCACTCTCGAAATCAAGCATTTTACAGCAGGTTGGAGCAGCCTGTATCTCAGCACAGAAATAAGGTAGGGAAGAATTCTAAGGATCATTTTGACTGCCTCCAGAAGTTAGATCAGATGGCAAATTGGATTTGGTGCTAGGTCTTTCCCTTTAGGTTTTACCCCAACAATGTTTTCATTAGTTTCGCTCACTCTCGAAATCAAGCATTTTACAGCAGGTTGGAGCAGCCTGTATCTCAGCACAGGAATAAGGTAGGGAAGAATTCTAAGGCTCATTTTGACTGCCTCCAGAAGTTAGATCAGATGGCAAATTGGATTTGGTGCTAGGTCTTTCCCTTTAGGTTTTACCCCAACAATGTTTTCATTAGTTTCGCTCACTCTCGAAATCAAGCATTTTACAGCAGGTTGGAGCAGCCTGTATCTCAGCACAGGAATAAGGTAGGGAAGAATTCAAATGCTCATTTTGACTGCCTCCAGAAGTTAGATCAGATGGCAAATTGGATTTGGTGCTAGGTCTTTCCCTTTAGGTTTTACCCCAACAATGTTTTCATTAGTTTCGCTCACTCTCGAAATCAAGCATTTTACAGCAGGTTGGAGCAGCCTGTATCTCAGCACAGGAATAAGGTAGGGAAGAATTCTAAGGATCATTTTGACTGCCTCCAGAAGTTAGATCAGATGGCAAATTGGATTTGGTGCTAGGTCTTTCCCTTTAGGTTTTACCCCAACAATGTTTTCATTAGTTTCGCTCACTCTCGAAATCAAGCATTTTACAGCAGGTTGGAGCAGCCTGTATCTCAGCACAGGAATAAGGTAGGGAAGAATTCTAAGGATCATTTTGACTGCCTCCAGAAGTTAGATCAGATGGCAAATTGGATTTGGTGCTAGGTCTTTCCCTTTAGGTTTTACCCCAACAATGTTTTCATTAGTTTCGCTCACTCTCGAAATCAAGCATTTTACAGCAGGTTGGAGCAGCCTGTATCTCAGCACAGGAATAAGGTAGGGAAGAATTCTAAGGCTCATTTTGACTGCCTCCAGAAGTTAGATCAGATGGCAAATTGGATTTGGTGCTAGGTCTTTCCCTTTAGGTTTTACCCCAACAATGTTTTCATTAGTTTCGCTCACTCTCGAAATCAAGCATTTTACAGCAGGTTGGAGCAGCCTGTATCTCAGCACAGGAATAAGGTAGGGAAGAATTCTAAGGATCATTTTGACTGCCTCCAGAAGTTAGATCAGATGGCAAATTGGATTTGGTGCTAGGTCTTTCCCTTTAGGTTTTACCCCAACAATGTTTTCATTAGTTTCGCTCACTCTCGAAATCAAGCATTTTACAGCAGGTTGGAGCAGCCTGTATCTCAGCACAGGAATAAGGTAGGGAAGAATTCTAAGGATCATTTTGACTGCCTCCAGAAGTTAGATCAGATGGCAAATTGGATTTGGTGCTAGGTCTTTCCCTTTAGGTTTTACCCCAACAATGTTTTCATTAGTTTCGCTCACTCTCGAAATCAAGCATTTTACAGCAGGTTGGAGCAGCCTGTATCTCAGCACAGGAATAAGGTAGGGAAGAATTCTAAGGATCATTTTGACTGCCTCCAGAAGTTAGATCAGATGGCAAATTGGATTTGGTGCTAGGTCTTTCCCTTTAGGTTTTACCCCAACAATGTTTTCATTAGTTTCGCTCACTCTCGAAATCAAGCATTTTACAGCAGGTTGGAGCAGCCTGTATCTCAGCACAGGAATAAGGTAGGGAAGAATTCTAAGGATCATTTTGACTGCCTCCAGAAGTTAGATCAGATGGCAAATTGGATTTGGTGCTAGGTCTTTCCCTTTAGGTTTTACCCCAACAATGTTTTCATTAGTTTCGCTCACTCTCGAAATCAAGCATTTTACAGCAGGTTGGAGCAGCCTGTATCTCAGCACAGGAATAAGGTAGGGAAGAATTCTAAGGCTCATTTTGACTGCCTCCAGAAGTTAGATCAGATGGCAAATTGGATTTGGTGCTAGGTCTTTCCCTTTAGGTTTTACCCCAACAATGTTTTCATTAGTTTCGCTCACTCTCGAAATCAAGCATTTTACAGCAGGTTGGAGCAGCCTGTATCTCAGCACAGGAATAAGGTAGGGAAGAATTCTAAGGATCATTTTGACTGCCTCCAGAAGTTAGATCAGATGGCAAATTGGATTTGGTGCTAGGTCTTTCCCTTTAGGTTTTACCCCAACAATGTTTTCATTAGTTTCGCTCACTCTCGAAATCAAGCATTTTACAGCAGGTTGGAGCAGCCTGTATCTCAGCACAGGAATAAGGTAGGGAAGAATTCTAAGGATCATTTTGACTGCCTCCAGAAGTTAGATCAGATGGCAAATTGGATTTGGTGCTAGGTCTTTCCCTTTAGGTTTTACCCCAACAATGTTTTCATTAGTTTCGCTCACTCTCGAAATCAAGCATTTTACAGCAGGTTGGAGCAGCCTGTATCTCAGCACAGGAATAAGGTAGGGAAGAATTCTAAGGCTCATTTTGACTGCCTCCAGAAGTTAGATCAGATGGCAAATTGGATTTGGTGCTAGGTCTTTCCCTTTAGGTTTTACCCCAACAATGTTTTCATTAGTTTCGCTCACTCTCGAAATCAAGCATTTTACAGCAGGTTGGAGCAGCCTGTATCTCAGCACAGGAATAAGGTAGGGAAGAATTCTAAGGATCATTTTGACTGCCTCCAGAAGTTAGATCAGATGGCAAATTGGATTTGGTGCTAGGTCTTTCCCTTTAGGTTTTACCCCAACAATGTTTTCATTAGTTTCGCTCACTCTCGAAATCAAGCATTTTACAGCAGGTTGGAGCAGCCTGTATCTCAGCACAGGAATAAGGTAGGGAAGAATTCTAAGGATCATTTTGACTGCCTCCAGAAGTTAGATCAGATGGCAAATTGGATTTGGTGCTAGGTCTTTCCCTTTAGGTTTTACCCCAACAATGTTTTCATTAGTTTCGCTCACTCTCGAAATCAAGCATTTTACAGCAGGTTGGAGCAGCCTGTATCTCAGCACAGGAATAAGGTAGGGAAGAATTCTAAGGCTCATTTTGACTGCCTCCAGAAGTTAGATCAGATGGCAAATTGGATTTGGTGCTAGGTCTTTCCCTTTAGGTTTTACCCCAACAATGTTTTCATTAGTTTCGCTCACTCTCGAAATCAAGCATTTTACAGCAGGTTGGAGCAGCCTGTATCTCAGCACAGGAATAAGGTAGGGAAGAATTCTAAGGATCATTTTGACTGCCTCCAGAAGTTAGATCAGATGGCAAATTGGATTTGGTGCTAGGTCTTTCCCTTTAGGTTTTACCCCAACAATGTTTTCATTAGTTTCGCTCACTCTCGAAATCAAGCATTTTACAGCAGGTTGGAGCAGCCTGTATCTCAGCACAGGAATAAGGTAGGGAAGAATTCTAAGGATCATTTTGACTGCCTCCAGAAGTTAGATCAGATGGCAAATTGGATTTGGTGCTAGGTCTTTCCCTTTAGGTTTTACCCCAACAATGTTTTCATTAGTTTCGCTCACTCTCGAAATCAAGCATTTTACAGCAGGTTGGAGCAGCCTGTATCTCAGCACAGGAATAAGGTAGGGAAAAATTCAAATGCTCATTTTGACTGCCTCCAGAAGTTAGATCAGATGGCAAATTGGATTTGGTGCTAGGTCTTTCCCTTTAGGTTTTACCCCAACAATGTTTTCATTAGTTTCGCTCACTCTCGAAATCAAGCATTTTACAGCAGGTTGGAGCAGCCTGTATCTCAGCACAGGAATAAGGTAGGGAAGAATTCTAAGGCTCATTTTGACTGCCTCCAGAAGTTAGATCAGATGGCAAATTGGATTTGGTGCTAGGTCTTTCCCTTTAGGTTTTACCCCAACAATGTTTTCATTAGTTTCGCTCACTCTCGAAATCAAGCATTTTACAGCAGGTTGGAGCAGCCTGTATCTCAGCACAGGAATAAGGTAGGGAAAAATTCAAATGCTCATTTTGACTGCCTCCAGAAGTTAGATCAGATGGCAAATTGGATTTGGTGCTAGGTCTTTCCCTTTAGGTTTTACCCCAACAATGTTTTCATTAGTTTCGCTCACTCTCGAAATCAAGCATTTTACAGCAGGTTGGAGCAGCCTGTATCTCAGCACAGGAATAAGGTAGGGAAGAATTCTAAGGCTCATTTTGACTGCCTCCAGAAGTTAGATCAGATGGCAAATTGGATTTGGTGCTAGGTCTTTCCCTTTAGGTTTTACCCCAACAATGTTTTCATTAGTTTCGCTCACTCTCGAAATCAAGCATTTTACAGCAGGTTGGAGCAGCCTGTATCTCAGCACAGGAATAAGGTAGGGAAGAATTCTAAGGATCATTTTGACTGCCTCCAGAAGTTAGATCAGATGGCAAATTGGATTTGGTGCTAGGTCTTTCCCTTTAGGTTTTACCCCAACAATGTTTTCATTAGTTTCGCTCACTCTCGAAATCAAGCATTTTACAGCAGGTTGGAGCAGCCTGTATCTCAGCACAGGAATAAGGTAGGGAAGAATTCTAAGGATCATTTTGACTGCCTCCAGAAGTTAGATCAGATGGCAAATTGGATTTGGTGCTAGGTCTTTCCCTTTAGGTTTTACCCCAACAATGTTTTCATTAGTTTCGCTCACTCTCGAAATCAAGCATTTTACAGCAGGTTGGAGCAGCCTGTATCTCAGCACAGGAATAAGGTAGGGAAGAATTCTAAGGCTCATTTTGACTGCCTCCAGAAGTTAGATCAGATGGCAAATTGGATTTGGTGCTAGGTCTTTCCCTTTAGGTTTTACCCCAACAATGTTTTCATTAGTTTCGCTCACTCTCGAAATCAAGCATTTTACAGCAGGTTGGAGCAGCCTGTATCTCAGCACAGGAATAAGGTAGGGAAGAATTCTAAGGCTCATTTTGACTGCCTCCAGAAGTTAGATCAGATGGCAAATTGGATTTGGTGCTAGGTCTTTCCCTTTAGGTTTTACCCCAACAATGTTTTCATTAGTTTCGCTCACTCTCGAAATCAAGCATTTTACAGCAGGTTGGAGCAGCCTGTATCTCAGCACAGGAATAAGGTAGGGAAGAATTCTAAGGCTCATTTTGACTGCCTCCAGAAGTTAGATCAGATGGCAAATTGGATTTGGTGCTAGGTCTTTCCCTTTAGGTTTTACCCCAACAATGTTTTCATTAGTTTCGCTCACTCTCGAAATCAAGCATTTTACAGCAGGTTGGAGCAGCCTGTATCTCAGCACAGGAATAAGGTAGGGAAGAATTCTAAGGATCATTTTGACTGCCTCCAGAAGTTAGATCAGATGGCAAATTGGATTTGGTGCTAGGTCTTTCCCTTTAGGTTTTACCCCAACAATGTTTTCATTAGTTTCGCTCACTCTCGAAATCAAGCATTTTACAGCAGGTTGGAGCAGCCTGTATCTCAGCACAGGAATAAGGTAGGGAAGAATTCTAAGGCTCATTTTGACTGCCTCCAGAAGTTAGATCAGATGGCAAATTGGATTTGGTGCTAGGTCTTTCCCTTTAGGTTTTACCCCAACAATGTTTTCATTAGTTTCGCTCACTCTCGAAATCAAGCATTTTACAGCAGGTTGGAGCAGCCTGTATCTCAGCACAGGAATAAGGTAGGGAAGAATTCTAAGGATCATTTTGACTGCCTCCAGAAGTTAGATCAGATGGCAAATTGGATTTGGTGCTAGGTCTTTCCCTTTAGGTTTTACCCCAACAATGTTTTCATTAGTTTCGCTCACTCTCGAAATCAAGCATTTTACAGCAGGTTGGAGCAGCCTGTATCTCAGCACAGGAATAAGGTAGGGAAAAATTCAAATGCTCATTTTGACTGCCTCCAGAAGTTAGATCAGATGGCAAATTGGATTTGGTGCTAGGTCTTTCCCTTTAGGTTTTACCCCAACAATGTTTTCATTAGTTTCGCTCACTCTCGAAATCAAGCATTTTACAGCAGGTTGGAGCAGCCTGTATCTCAGCACAGGAATAAGGTAGGGAAGAATTCTAAGGCTCATTTTGACTGCCTCCAGAAGTTAGATCAGATGGCAAATTGGATTTGGTGCTAGGTCTTTCCCTTTAGGTTTTACCCCAACAATGTTTTCATTAGTTTCGCTCACTCTCGAAATCAAGCATTTTACAGCAGGTTGGAGCAGCCTGTATCTCAGCACAGGAATAAGGTAGGGAAAGAATTCTAAGGATCATTTTGACTGCCTCCAGAAGTTAGATCAGATGGCAAATTGGATTTGGTGCTAGGTCTTTCCCTTTAGGTTTTACCCCAACAATGTTTTCATTAGTTTCGCTCACTCTCGAAATCAAAGCATTTTTACAGCAGGTTGGAGCAGCCTGTATCTCAGCACAGGAATAAGGTAGGGAAGAATTCTAAGGATCATTTTGACTGCCTCCAGAAGTTAGATCAGATGGCAAATTGGATTTGGTGCTAGGTCTTTCCCTTTAGGTTTTACCCCAACAATGTTTTCATTAGTTTCGCTCACTCTCGAAATCAAGCATTTTACAGCAGGTTGGAGCAGCCTGTATCTCAGCACAGGAATAAGGTAGGGAAGAATTCTAAGGATCATTTTGACTGCCTCCAGAAGTTAGATCAGATGGCAAATTGGATTTGGTGCTAGGTCTTTCCCTTTAGGTTTTACCCCAACAATGTTTTCATTAGTTTCGCTCACTCTCGAAATCAAGCATTTTACAGCAGGTTGGAGCAGCCTGTATCTCAGCACAGGAATAAGGTAGGGAAGAATTCTAAGGCTCATTTTGACTGCCTCCAGAAGTTAGATCAGATGGCAAATTGGATTTGGTGCTAGGTCTTTCCCTTTAGGTTTTACCCCAACAATGTTTTCATTAGTTTCGCTCACTCTCGAAATCAAGCATTTACAGCAGGTTGGAGCAGCCCTGTATCTCAGCACAGGAATAAGGTAGGGAAGAATTCTAAGGATCATTTTGACTGCCTCCAGAAGTTAGATCAGATGGCAAATTGGATTTGGTGCTAGGTCTTTCCCTTTAGGTTTTACCCCAACAATGTTTTCATTAGTTTCGCTCACTCTCGAAATCAAGCATTTTACAGCAGGTTGGAGCAGCCTGTATCTCAGCACAGGAATAAGGTAGGGAAAAATTCAAATGCTCATTTTGACTGCCTCCAGAAGTTAGATCAGATGGCAAATTGGATTTGGTGCTAGGTCTTTCCCTTTAGGTTTTACCCCAACAATGTTTTCATTAGTTTCGCTCACTCTCGAAATCAAGCATTTTACAGCAGGTTGGAGCAGCCTGTATCTCAGCACAGGAATAAGGTAGGGAAGAATTCTAAGGCTCATTTTGACTGCCTCCAGAAGTTAGATCAGATGGCAAATTGGATTTGGTGCTAGGTCTTTCCCTTTAGGTTTTACCCCAACAATGTTTTCATTAGTTTCGCTCACTCTCGAAATCAAGCATTTTACAGCAGGTTGGAGCAGCCTGTATCTCAGCACAGGAATAAGGTAGGGAAGAATTCTAAGGATCATTTTGACTGCCTCCAGAAGTTAGATCAGATGGCAAATTGGATTTGGTGCTAGGTCTTTCCCTTTAGGTTTTACCCCAACAATGTTTTCATTAGTTTCGCTCACTCTCGAAATCAAGCATTTTACAGCAGGTTGGAGCAGCCTGTATCTCAGCACAGGAATAAGGTAGGGAAGAATTCTAAGGATCATTTTGACTGCCTCCAGAAGTTAGATCAGATGGCAAATTGGATTTGGTGCTAGGTCTTTCCCTTTAGGTTTTACCCCAACAATGTTTTCATTAGTTTCGCTCACTCTCGAAATCAAGCATTTTACAGCAGGTTGGAGCAGCCTGTATCTCAGCACAGGAATAAGGTAGGGAAGAATTCTAAGGCTCATTTTGACTGCCTCCAGAAGTTAGATCAGATGGCAAATTGGATTTGGTGCTAGGTCTTTCCCTTTAGGTTTTACCCCAACAATGTTTTCATTAGTTTCGCTCACTCTCGAAATCAAGCATTTTACAGCAGGTTGGAGCAGCCTGTATCTCAGCACAGGAATAAGGTAGGGAAGAATTCTAAGGATCATTTTGACTGCCTCCAGAAGTTAGATCAGATGGCAAATTGGATTTGGTGCTAGGTCTTTCCCTTTAGGTTTTACCCCAACAATGTTTTCATTAGTTTCGCTCACTCTCGAAATCAAGCATTTTACAGCAGGTTGGAGCAGCCTGTATCTCAGCACAGGAATAAGGTAGGGAAGAATTCTAAGGATCATTTTGACTGCCTCCAGAAGTTAGATCAGATGGCAAATTGGGATTTGGTGCTAGGTCTTTCCCTTTAGGTTTTACCCCAACAATGTTTTCATTAGTTTCGCTCACTCTCGAAATCAAGCATTTTACAGCAGGTTGGAGCAGCCTGTATCTCAGCACAGGAATAAGGTAGGGAAGAATTCTAAGGCTCATTTTGACTGCCTCCAGAAGTTAGATCAGATGGCAAATTGGATTTGGTGCTAGGTCTTTCCCTTTAGGTTTTACCCCAACAATGTTTTCATTAGTTTCGCTCACTCTCGAAATCAAGCATTTTACAGCAGGTTGGAGCAGCCTGTATCTCAGCACAGGAATAAGGTAGGGAAGAATTCTAAGGATCATTTTGACTGCCTCCAGAAGTTAGATCAGATGGCAAATTGGATTTGGTGCTAGGTCTTTCCCTTTAGGTTTTACCCCAACAATGTTTTCATTAGTTTCGCTCACTCTCGAAATCAAGCATTTTACAGCAGGTTGGAGCAGCCTGTATCTCAGCACAGGAATAAGGTAGGGAAGAATTCTAAGGCTCATTTTGACTGCCTCCAGAAGTTAGATCAGATGGCAAATTGGATTTGGTGCTAGGTCTTTCCCTTTAGGTTTTACCCCAACAATGTTTTCATTAGTTTCGCTCACTCTCGAAATCAAGCATTTTACAGCAGGTTGGAGCAGCCTGTATCTCAGCACAGGAATAAGGTAGGGAAGAATTCTAAGGATCATTTTGACTGCCTCCAGAAGTTAGATCAGATGGCAAATTGGATTTGGTGCTAGGTCTTTCCCTTTAGGTTTTACCCCCAACAATGTTTTCATTAGTTTCGCTCACTCTCGAAATCAAGCATTTTACAGCAGGTTGGAGCAGCCTGTATCTCAGCACAGGAATAAGGTAGGGAAGAATTCTAAGGATCATTTTGACTGCCTCCAGAAGTTAGATCAGATGGCAAATTGGATTTGGTGCTAGGTCTTTCCCTTTAGGTTTTACCCCAACAATGTTTTCATTAGTTTCGCTCACTCTCGAAATCAAGCATTTTACAGCAGGTTGGAGCAGCCTGTATCTCAGCACAGGAATAAGGTAGGGAAGAATTCTAAGGATCATTTTGACTGCCTCCAGAAGTTAGATCAGATGGCAAATTGGATTTGGTGCTAGGTCTTTCCCTTTAGGTTTTACCCCAACAATGTTTTCATTAGTTTCGCTCACTCTCGAAATCAAGCATTTTACAGCAGGTTGGAGCAGCCTGTATCTCAGCACAGGAATAAGGTAGGGAAGAATTCTAAGGATCATTTTGACTGCCTCCAGAAGTTAGATCAGATGGCAAATTGGATTTGGTGCTAGGTCTTTCCCTTTAGGTTTTACCCCAACAATGTTTTCATTAGTTTCGCTCACTCTCGAAATCAAGCATTTTACAGCAGGTTGGAGCAGCCTGTATCTCAGCACAGGAATAAGGTAGGGAAGAATTCTAAGGATCATTTTGACTGCCTCCAGAAGTTAGATCAGATGGCAAATTGGATTTGGTGCTAGGTCTTTCCCTTTAGGTTTTACCCCAACAATGTTTTCATTAGTTTCGCTCACTCTCGAAATCAAGCATTTTACAGCAGGTTGGAGCAGCCTGTATCTCAGCACAGGAATAAGGTAGGGAAGAATTCTAAGGATCATTTTGACTGCCTCCAGAAGTTAGATCAGATGGCAAATTGGATTTGGTGCTAGGTCTTTCCCTTTAGGTTTTACCCCAACAATGTTTTCATTAGTTTCGCTCACTCTCGAAATCAAGCATTTTACAGCAGGTTGGAGCAGCCTGTATCTCAGCACAGGAATAAGGTAGGGAAGAATTCTAAGGCTCATTTTGACTGCCTCCAGAAGTTAGATCAGATGGCAAATTGGATTTGGTGCTAGGTCTTTCCCTTTAGGTTTTACCCCAACAATGTTTTCATTAGTTTCGCTCACTCTCGAAATCAAGCATTTTACAGCAGGTTGGAGCAGCCTGTATCTCAGCACAGGAATAAGGTAGGGAAAAATTCAAATGCTCATTTTGACTGCCTCCAGAAGTTAGATCAGATGGCAAATTGGATTTGGTGCTAGGTCTTTCCCTTTAGGTTTTACCCCAACAATGTTTTCATTAGTTTCGCTCACTCTCGAAATCAAGCATTTTACAGCAGGTTGGAGCAGCCTGTATCTCAGCACAGGAATAAGGTAGGGAAGAATTCTAAGGCTCATTTTGACTGCCTCCAGAAGTTAGATCAGATGGCAAATTGGATTGGTGCTAGGTCTTTCCCTTTAGGTTTTACCCCAACAATGTTTTCATTAGTTTCGCTCACTCTCGAAATCAAGCATTTTACAGCAGGTTGGAGCAGCCTGTATCTCAGCACAGGAATAAGGTAGGGAAAAATTCAAATGCTCATTTTGACTGCCTCCAGAAGTTAGATCAGATGGCAAATTGGATTTGGTGCTAGGTCTTTCCCTTTAGGTTTTACCCCAACAATGTTTTCATTAGTTTCGCTCACTCTCGAAATCAAGCATTTTACAGCAGGTTGGAGCAGCCTGTATCTCAGCACAGGAATAAGGTAGGGAAGAATTCTAAGGATCATTTTGACTGCCTCCAGAAGTTAGATCAGATGGCAAATTGGATTTGGTGCTAGGTCTTTCCCTTTAGGTTTTACCCCAACAATGTTTTCATTAGTTTCGCTCACTCTCGAAATCAAGCATTTTACAGCAGGTTGGAGCAGCCTGTATCTCAGCACAGGAATAAGGTAGGGAAGAATTCTAAGGATCATTTTGACTGCCTCCAGAAGTTAGATCAGATGGCAAATTGGATTTGGTGCTAGGTCTTTCCCTTTAGGTTTTACCCCAACAATGTTTTCATTAGTTTCGCTCACTCTCGAAATCAAGCATTTTACAGCAGGTTGGAGCAGCCTGTATCTCAGCACAGGAATAAGGTAGGGAAGAATTCTAAGGCTCATTTTGACTGCCTCCAGAAGTTAGATCAGATGGCAAATTGGATTTGGTGCTAGGTCTTTCCCTTTAGGTTTTACCCCAACAATGTTTTCATTAGTTTCGCTCACTCTCGAAATCAAGCATTTTACAGCAGGTTGGAGCAGCCTGTATCTCAGCACAGGAATAAGGTAGGGAAAAATTCAAATGCTCATTTTGACTGCCTCCAGAAGTTAGATCAGATGGCAAATTGGATTTGGTGCTAGGTCTTTCCCTTTAGGTTTTACCCCAACAATGTTTTCATTAGTTTCGCTCACTCTCGAAATCAAGCATTTTACAGCAGGTTGGAGCAGCCTGTATCTCAGCACAGGAATAAGGTAGGGAAGAATTCTAAGGCTCATTTTGACTGCCTCCAGAAGTTAGATCAGATGGCAAATTGGATTTGGTGCTAGGTCTTTCCCTTTAGGTTTTACCCCAACAATGTTTTCATTAGTTTCGCTCACTCTCGAAATCAAGCATTTTACAGCAGGTTGGAGCAGCCTGTATCTCAGCACAGGAATAAGGTAGGGAAAAATTCAAATGCTCATTTTGACTGCCTCCAGAAGTTAGATCAGATGGCAAATTGGATTTGGTGCTAGGTCTTTCCCTTTAGGTTTTACCCCAACAATGTTTTCATTAGTTTCGCTCACTCTCGAAATCAAGCATTTTACAGCAGGTTGGAGCAGCCTGTATCTCAGCACAGGAATAAGGTAGGGAAGAATTCTAAGGATCATTTTGACTGCCTCCAGAAGTTAGATCAGATGGCAAATTGGATTTGGTGCTAGGTCTTTCCCTTTAGGTTTTACCCCAACAATGTTTTCATTAGTTTCGCTCACTCTCGAAATCAAGCATTTTACAGCAGGTTGGAGCAGCCTGTATCTCAGCACAGGAATAAGGTAGGGAAGAATTCTAAGGATCATTTTGACTGCCTCCAGAAGTTAGATCAGATGGCAAATTGGATTTGGTGCTAGGTCTTTCCCTTTAGGTTTTACCCCAACAATGTTTTCATTAGTTTCGCTCACTCTCGAAATCAAGCATTTTACAGCAGGTTGGAGCAGCCTGTATCTCAGCACAGGAATAAGGTAGGGAAGAATTCTAAGGATCATTTTGACTGCCTCCAGAAGTTAGATCAGATGGCAAATTGGATTTGGTGCTAGGTCTTTCCCTTTAGGTTTTACCCCAACAATGTTTTCATTAGTTTCGCTCACTCTCGAAATCAAGCATTTTACAGCAGGTTGGAGCAGCCTGTATCTCAGCACAGGAATAAGGTAGGGAAAAATTCAAATGCTCATTTTGACTGCCTCCAGAAGTTAGATCAGATGGCAAATTGGATTTGGTGCTAGGTCTTTCCCTTTAGGTTTTACCCCAACAATGTTTTCATTAGTTTCGCTCACTCTCGAAATCAAGCATTTTACAGCAGGTTGGAGCAGCCTGTATCTCAGCACAGGAATAAGGTAGGGAAGAATTCTAAGGATCATTTTGACTGCCTCCAGAAGTTAGATCAGATGGCAAATTGGATTTGGTGCTAGGTCTTTCCCTTTAGGTTTTACCCCAACAATGTTTTCATTAGTTTCGCTCACTCTCGAAATCAAGCATTTTACAGCAGGTTGGAGCAGCCTGTATCTCAGCACAGGAATAAGGTAGGGAAGAATTCTAAGGCTCATTTTGACTGCCTCCAGAAGTTAGATCAGATGGCAAATTGGATTTGGTGCTAGGTCTTTCCCTTTAGGTTTTACCCCAACAATGTTTTCATTAGTTTCGCTCACTCTCGAAATCAAGCATTTTACAGCAGGTTGGAGCAGCCTGTATCTCAGCACAGGAATAAGGTAGGGAAGAATTCTAAGGATCATTTTGACTGCCTCCAGAAGTTAGATCAGATGGCAAATTGGATTTGGTGCTAGGTCTTTCCCTTTAGGTTTTACCCCAACAATGTTTTCATTAGTTTCGCTCACTCTCGAAATCAAGCATTTTACAGCAGGTTGGAGCAGCCTGTATCTCAGCACAGGAATAAGGTAGGGAAGAATTCTAAGGATCATTTTGACTGCCTCCAGAAGTTAGATCAGATGGCAAATTGGATTTGGTGCTAGGTCTTTCCCTTTAGGTTTTACCCCAACAATGTTTTCATTAGTTTCGCTCACTCTCGAAATCAAGCATTTTACAGCAGGTTGGAGCAGCCTGTATCTCAGCACAGGAATAAGGTAGGGAAGAATTCTAAGGATCATTTTGACTGCCTCCAGAAGTTAGATCAGATGGCAAATTGGATTTGGTGCTAGGTCTTTCCCTTTAGGTTTTACCCCAACAATGTTTTCATTAGTTTCGCTCACTCTCGAAATCAAGCATTTTACAGCAGGTTGGAGCAGCCTGTATCTCAGCACAGGAATAAGGTAGGGAAAAATTCAAATGCTCATTTTGACTGCCTCCAGAAGTTAGATCAGATGGCAAATTGGATTTGGTGCTAGGTCTTTCCCTTTAGGTTTTACCCCAACAATGTTTTCATTAGTTTCGCTCACTCTCGAAATCAAGCATTTTACAGCAGGTTGGAGCAGCCTGTATCTCAGCACAGGAATAAGGTAGGGAAGAATTCTAAGGCTCATTTTGACTGCCTCCAGAAGTTAGATCAGATGGCAAATTGGATTTGGTGCTAGGTCTTTCCCTTTAGGTTTTACCCCAACAATGTTTTCATTAGTTTCGCTCACTCTCGAAATCAAGCATTTTACAGCAGGTTGGAGCAGCCTGTATCTCAGCACAGGAATAAGGTAGGGAAAAATTCAAATGCTCATTTTGACTGCCTCCAGAAGTTAGATCAGATGGCAAATTGGATTTGGTGCTAGGTCTTTCCCTTTAGGTTTTACCCCAACAATGTTTTCATTAGTTTCGCTCACTCTCGAAATCAAGCATTTTACAGCAGGTTGGAGCAGCCTGTATCTCAGCACAGGAATAAGGTAGGGAAGAATTCTAAGGATCATTTTGACTGCCTCCAGAAGTTAGATCAGATGGCAAATTGGATTTGGTGCTAGGTCTTTCCCTTTAGGTTTTACCCCAACAATGTTTTCATTAGTTTCGCTCACTCTCGAAATCAAGCATTTTACAGCAGGTTGGAGCAGCCTGTATCTCAGCACAGGAATAAGGTAGGGAAGAATTCTAAGGCTCATTTTGACTGCCTCCAGAAGTTAGATCAGATGGCAAATTGGATTTGGTGCTAGGTCTTTCCCTTTAGGTTTTACCCCAACAATGTTTTCATTAGTTTCGCTCACTCTCGAAATCAAGCATTTTACAGCAGGTTGGAGCAGCCTGTATCTCAGCACAGGAATAAGGTAGGGAAGAATTCTAAGGATCATTTTGACTGCCTCCAGAAGTTAGATCAGATGGCAAATTGGATTTGGTGCTAGGTCTTTCCCTTTAGGTTTTACCCCAACAATGTTTTCATTAGTTTCGCTCACTCTCGAAATCAAGCATTTTACAGCAGGTTGGAGCAGCCTGTATCTCAGCACAGGAATAAGGTAGGGAAAAATTCAAATGCTCATTTTGACTGCCTCCAGAAGTTAGATCAGATGGCAAATTGGATTTGGTGCTAGGTCTTTCCCTTTAGGTTTTACCCCAACAATGTTTTCATTAGTTTCGCTCACTCTCGAAATCAAGCATTTTACAGCAGGTTGGAGCAGCCTGTATCTCAGCACAGGAATAAGGTAGGGAAGAATTCTAAGGATCATTTTGACTGCCTCCAGAAGTTAGATCAGATGGCAAATTGGATTTGGTGCTAGGTCTTTCCCTTTAGGTTTTACCCCAACAATGTTTTCATTAGTTTCGCTCACTCTCGAAATCAAGCATTTTACAGCAGGTTGGAGCAGCCTGTATCTCAGCACAGGAATAAGGTAGGGAAGAATTCTAAGGCTCATTTTGACTGCCTCCAGAAGTTAGATCAGATGGCAAATTGGATTTGGTGCTAGGTCTCTTTCCACTTTAGGTTTTACCCCAACAATGTTTTCATTAGTTTCGCTCACTCTCGAAATCAAGCATTTTACAGCAGGTTGGAGCAGCCTGTATCTCAGCACAGGAATAAGGTAGGGAAGAATTCTAAGGATCATTTTGACTGCCTCCAGAAGTTAGATCAGATGGCAAATTGGATTTGGTGCTAGGTCTTTCCCTTTAGGTTTTACCCCAACAATGTTTTCATTAGTTTCGCTCACTCTCGAAATCAAGCATTTTACAGCAGGTTGGAGCAGCCTGTATCTCAGCACAGGAATAAGGTAGGGAAGAATTCTAAGGATCATTTTGACTGCCTCCAGAAGTTAGATCAGATGGCAAATTGGATTTGGTGCTAGGTCTTTCCCTTTAGGTTTTACCCCAACAATGTTTTCATTAGTTTCGCTCACTCTCGAATCAAGCATTTTACAGCAGGTTGGAGCAGCCTGTATCTCAGCACAGGAATAAGGTAGGGAAGAATTCTAAGGATCATTTTGACTGCCTCCAGAAGTTAGATCAGATGGCAAATTGGATTTGGTGCTAGGTCTTTCCCTTTAGGTTTTACCCCAACAATGTTTTCATTAGTTTCGCTCACTCTCGAAATCAAGCATTTTACAGCAGGTTGGAGCAGCCTGTATCTCAGCACAGGAATAAGGTAGGGAAAAATTCAAATGCTCATTTTGACTGCCTCCAGAAGTTAGATCAGATGGCAAATTGGATTTGGTGCTAGGTCTTTCCCTTTAGGTTTTACCCCAACAATGTTTTCATTAGTTTCGCTCACTCTCGAAATCAAGCATTTTACAGCAGGTTGGAGCAGCCTGTATCTCAGCACAGGAATAAGGTAGGGAAGAATTCTAAGGCTCATTTTGACTGCCTCCAGAAGTTAGATCAGATGGCAAATTGGATTTGGTGCTAGGTCTTTCCCTTTAGGTTTTACCCCAACAATGTTTTCATTAGTTTTCGCTCACTCTCGAAATCAAGCATTTTACAGCAGGTTGGAGCAGCCTGTATCTCAGCACAGGAATAAGGTAGGGAAGAATTCTAAGGATCATTTTTGACTGCCTCCAGAAGTTAGATCAGATGGCAAATTGGATTTGGTGCTAGGTCTTTCCCTTTAGGTTTTACCCCAACAATGTTTTCATTAGTTTCGCTCACTCTCGAAATCAAGCATTTTACAGCAGGTTGGAGCAGCCTGTATCTCAGCACAGGAATAAGGTAGGGAAGAATTCTAAGGATCATTTTGACTGCCTCCAGAAGTTAGATCAGATGGCAAATTGGATTTGGTGCTAGGTCTTTCCCTTTAGGTTTTACCCCAACAATGTTTTCATTAGTTTCGCTCACTCTCGAAATCAAGCATTTTACAGCAGGTTGGAGCAGCCTGTATCTCAGCACAGGAATAAGGTAGGGAAGAATTCTAAGGCTCATTTTGACTGCCTCCAGAAGTTAGATCAGATGGCAAATTGGATTTGGTGCTAGGTCTTTCCCTTTAGGTTTTACCCCAACAATGTTTTCATTAGTTTCGCTCACTCTCGAAATCAAGCATTTTACAGCAGGTTGGAGCAGCCTGTATCTCAGCACAGGAATAAGGTAGGGAAGAATTCTAAGGATCATTTTGACTGCCTCCAGAAGTTAGATCAGATGGCAAATTGGATTTGGTGCTAGGTCTTTCCCTTTAGGTTTTACCCCAACAATGTTTTCATTAGTTTCGCTCACTCTCGAAATCAAGCATTTTACAGCAGGTTGGAGCAGCCTGTATCTCAGCACAGGAATAAGGTAGGGAAGAATTCTAAGGATCATTTTGACTGCCTCCAGAAGTTAGATCAGATGGCAAATTGGATTTGGTGCTAGGTCTTTCCCTTTAGGTTTTACCCCAACAATGTTTTCATTAGTTTCGCTCACTCTCGAAATCAAGCATTTTACAGCAGGTTGGAGCAGCCTGTATCTCAGCACAGGAATAAGGTAGGGAAGAATTCTAAGGCTCATTTTGACTGCCTCCAGAAGTTAGATCAGATGGCAAATTGGATTTGGTGCTAGGTCTTTCCCTTTAGGTTTTACCCCCAACAATGTTTTCATTAGTTTCGCTCACTCTCGAAATCAAGCATTTTACAGCAGGTTGGAGCAGCCTGTATCTCAGCACAGGAATAAGGTAGGGAAGAATTCTAAGGCTCATTTTGACTGCCTCCAGAAGTTAGATCAGATGGCAAATTGGATTTGGTGCTAGGTCTTTCCCTTTAGGTTTTACCCCAACAATGTTTTCATTAGTTTCGCTCACTCTCGAAATCAAGCATTTTACAGCAGGTTGGAGCAGCCTGTATCTCAGCACAGGAATAAGGTAGGGAAGAATTCAAATGCTCATTTTGACTGCCTCCAGAAGTTAGATCAGATGGCAAATTGGATTTGGTGCTAGGTCTTTCCCTTTAGGTTTTACCCCAACAATGTTTTCATTAGTTTCGCTCACTCTCGAAATCAAGCATTTTACAGCAGGTTGGAGCAGCCTGTATCTCAGCACAGGAATAAGGTAGGGAAGAATTCTAAGGCTCATTTTGACTGCCTCCAGAAGTTAGATCAGATGGCAAATTGGATTTGGTGCTAGGTCTTTCCCTTTAGGTTTTACCTCAACAATGTTTTCATTAGTTTCGCTCACTCTCGAAATCAAGCATTTTACAGCAGGTTGGAGCAGCCTGTATCTCAGCACAGGAATAAGGTAGGGAAGAATTCTAAGGATCATTTTGACTGCCTCCAGAAGTTAGATCAGATGGCAAATTGGATTTGGTGCTAGGTCTTTCCCTTTAGGTTTTACCCCAACAATGTTTTCATTAGTTTCGCTCACTCTCGAAATCAAGCATTTTACAGCAGGTTGGAGCAGCCTGTATCTCAGCACAGGAATAAGGTAGGGAAGAATTCTAAGGCTCATTTTGACTGCCTCCAGAAGTTAGATCAGATGGCAAATTGGATTTGGTGCTAGGTCTTTCCCTTTAGGTTTTACCCCAACAATGTTTTCATTAGTTTCGCTCACTCTCGAAATCAAGCATTTTACAGCAGGTTGGAGCAGCCTGTATCTCAGCACAGGAATAAGGTAGGGAAGAATTCTAAGGCTCATTTTGACTGCCTCCAGAAGTTAGATCAGATGGCAAATTGGATTTGGTGCTAGGTCTTTCCCTTTAGGTTTTACCCCAACAATGTTTTCATTAGTTTCGCTCACTCTCGAAATCAAGCATTTTACAGCAGGTTGGAGCAGCCTGTAATCTCAGCACAGGAATAAGGTAGGGAAGAATTCTAAGGCTCATTTTGACTGCCTCCAGAAGTTAGATCAGATGGCAAAATGGATTTGGTGCTAGGTCTTTCCCTTTAGGTTTTACCCCAACAATGTTTTCATTAGTTTCGCTCACTCTCGAAATCAAGCATTTTACAGCAGGTTGGAGCAGCCTGTATCTCAGCACAGGAATAAGGTAGGGAAGAATTCTAAGGATCATTTTGACTGCCTCCAGAAGTTAGATCAGATGGCAAATTGGATTTGGTGCTAGGTCTTTCCCTTTAGGTTTTACCCCAACAATGTTTTCATTAGTTTCGCTCACTCTCGAAATCAAGCATTTTACAGCAGGTTGGAGCAGCCTGTATCTCAGCACAGGAATAAGGTAGGGAAGAATTCTAAGGCTCATTTTGACTGCCTCCAGAAGTTAGATCAGATGGCAAATTGGATTTGGTGCTAGGTCTTTCCCTTTAGGTTTTACCCCAACAATGTTTTCATTAGTTTCGCTCACTCTCGAAATCAAGCATTTTACAGCAGGTTGGAGCAGCCTGTATCTCAGCACAGGAATAAGGTAGGGAAGAATTCTAAGGATCATTTTGACTGCCTCCAGAAGTTAGATCAGATGGCAAATTGGATTTGGTGCTAGGTCTTTCCCTTTAGGTTTTACCCCAACAATGTTTTCATTAGTTTCGCTCACTCTCGAAATCAAGCATTTTACAGCAGGTTGGAGCAGCCTGTATCTCAGCACAGGAATAAGGTAGGGAAGAATTCTAAGGATCATTTTGACTGCCTCCAGAAGTTAGATCAGATGGCAAATTGGATTTGGTGCTAGGTCTTTCCCTTTAGGTTTTACCCCAACAATGTTTTCATTAGTTTCGCTCACTCTCGAAATCAAGCATTTTACAGCAGGTTGGAGCAGCCTGTATCTCAGCACAGGAATAAGGTAGGGAAAAATTCAAATGCTCATTTTGACTGCCTCCAGAAGTTAGATCAGATGGCAAATTGGATTTGGTGCTAGGTCTTTCCCTTTAGGTTTTACCCCAACAATGTTTTCATTAGTTTCGCTCACTCTCGAAATCAAGCATTTTACAGCAGGTTGGAGCAGCCTGTATCTCAGCACAGGAATAAGGTAGGGAAGAATTCTAAGGATCATTTTGACTGCCTCCAGAAGTTAGATCAGATGGCAAATTGGATTTGGTGCTAGGTCTTTCCCTTTAGGTTTTACCCCAACAATGTTTTCATTAGTTTCGCTCACTCTCGAAATCAAGCATTTTACAGCAGGTTGGAGCAGCCTGTATCTCAGCACAGGAATAAGGTAGGGAAGAATTCTAAGGCTCATTTTGACTGCCTCCAGAAGTTAGATCAGATGGCAAATTGGATTTGGTGCTAGGTCTTTCCCTTTAGGTTTTACCCCAACAATGTTTTTCATTAGTTTCGCTCACTCTCGAAATCAAGCATTTTACAGCAGGTTGGAGCAGCCTGTATCTCAGCACAGGAATAAGGTAGGGAAGAATTCTAAGGCTCATTTTGACTGCCTCCAGAAGTTAGATCAGATGGCAAATTGGATTTGGTGCTAGGTCTTTCCCTTTAGGTTTTACCCCAACAATGTTTTCATTAGTTTCGCTCACTCTCGAAATCAAGCATTTTACAGCAGGTTGGAGCAGCCTGTATCTCAGCACAGGAATAAGGTAGGGAAGAATTCTAAGGATCATTTTGACTGCCTCCAGAAGTTAGATCAGATGGCAAATTGGATTTGGTGCTAGGTCTTTCCCTTTAGGTTTTACCCCAACAATGTTTTCATTAGTTTCGCTCACTCTCGAAATCAAGCATTTTACAGCAGGTTGGAGCAGCCTGTATCTCAGCACAGGAATAAGGTAGGGAAGAATTCTAAGGATCATTTTGACTGCCTCCAGAAGTTAGATCAGAT